>NW_025846355.1:741-1659 GCF_002878395.1 Capsicum annuum | reverse complement strand
ATTTTTATAGTAGTTTTATGTTTTTCCCATCCTTTTAATGGATCTTCACTATATAATTGTTCTAATTTTTTCTTAATTATTTCTATCTTATTTATTGAAAATATAGTTATTTCTGTTTTATTTATCGAAAATACAACTAGTTCTGTTGTATCTTCAGTATTTTTATATTTTCTAACTTTTGTGTAATTTTTTCACTTCCTTTTATCCAATCAGTTTTCTTTCTTATTTTGTTATTAACTCCTTTTGCTCTTACTTTCTGTTTACATGGTGTTGTAAACCACCAATCTGTCCTAGTTATTATATGTGGGTATAATTTATCTAAAAAGGGCATTCCTAAAAGTATATGTTAGTTCATAATTATAAATTTCTTCTATTGTTAATATCTTATCCCATGCTTGTATTTTTACATTCTTAGCTTTATAAGTAATTAAGTTTCCTTCATTATTAAATCCTTTAACTACTATTGGTGTTTTTAATTTATCTCATTTGCTTTCTGGTAAGCAATTATATCTACATAAATTAGCTTCTGCTCCTGTATCTATCATAGGCTTATAATATCTACTATAATATTCTTCTACTACTATCTTCATTAATACATATATTTTCATTTTATGTTAAGGCTCTTCTTAAAATAATTTCTCTCTGTTATATGTTAAGGTTAATTGTGTATGTTCTATATTATATGGTTTTACTTGTTCTAGCCATTTTATTCCTAATTTTATGTCTGCTTTTTGCATTTCTTCCTTTACTTCAAATTCTATTTTTATTTTTTCTAATTCCTATTATTATTATTTTTTCTACTATATTTTTACTATTTATTAAACTTCTTGGTAGATCTGGGCATATATCATTATAAATTTTTATTTCTTCATTTTTTATTAGATATTTTTCTATATAATTTTCTTCTTGTCCTGTATT
>NW_025846355.1:0-641 GCF_002878395.1 Capsicum annuum | reverse complement strand
AAATTCTATTTTTATTTTTTCTAATTCCTATTATTATTATTTTTTCTACTATATTTTTACTATTTATTAAACTTCTTGGTAGATCTGGGCATATATCATTATCAGTTTTTATTTCTTCATTTTTTACTAGATATTTTGCTATATAATTTTCTTCTTGTCCTGTATTTAAGAGTATTAAATATTCTTTTTCATTTACCTTTCCTGTTATGTAATATTGGTTTAAATTACTTGTTGACTTTATTTCATAACTTGTTCTTTTTGATGAGCTTGATGATTCTGGTTTTTCATCAGCTATTCTTTTCGTTGTACATATTCTATCATTTACTATTTTTAAATTTTCTTCTATATCTATGTCTCTATAACTATAATCATTATAATCTATTATTTTTACAATTTGTTCGAATGGACTTTCTATTCGTATTTTTTTAATCTTATTTTTTCCTGTTATTTTATGTTTTCTTGTTAATACATATAAATTTTTGCATCTTGCTGTAAATATTTTACTTCCTGGGGTTTATTCTATTCCTGATATTTTCCAATATAATACTAATGATTTATCTATATTTTTATCTGTTACCGCTACTGAATAATTTGCACTTATTATAAATTTAATATACCAAAATTTTAAATTTATAATAAGT
>NW_025846354.1:0-1407 GCF_002878395.1 Capsicum annuum | reverse complement strand
ACGTATAAATTTGTATATGTTTTATAAATTAGTATATAACTATATATATATATATATATATATATAAAAATATATATTGTAGTGTATATATATATTGTACAATTGTAGTATATATTTTATTTAAAGTAGTACGAATAGTCGTATGTATTGAATGGTATGTATATACGTATAATTGTGTATATATTTACTAAAAAATATATAGTGTATATTGGAGTGTATATAGCGTATATAATTATAGTGTATATTGGATTTTTTTTTTGTTTTTAAATGGGTTTGACCGGTTTTTTAACCAGGTTTGACTGGGTTTAGGTGGGTTTAACCGGGTTAGGTTACGTGGGCTGGGTTAGGGTTGTTTTTAAATTTTTTACTGTTGAACCCGACCCCGGCCTGGCCCACTTAACCTCAAACCGGCCCAGCCCACCAACCTGATTAAGTATCACAGGACGATTCCGGATTGACCCGACCCGGCCCACTTAACACCCTTATTCTAATGTCGAATTTCAAAAATCAATGAAAGGTTTTATGCTTTTTTTTGTTTCAACTTATATTATTAATACAATTTTTGTTTACTTGTATTAATTTACTCATATTAATAATACATGTACCAATTACGCAGCATTTCATGTGTACTAAAATTATACATCTTCTTGTAATATATGAATTAGGAACAAAACTTAATGCTCAAGTACTGCACAAATTGTATACTAATCAATCAATATATATATATATAAAGGAGAAACAAGACAAGGATGATGTGACACCTCTCTATGGCCACCATTTCTATTTATCTTTTTTCTTCTTTTTTTGAATTTTTTCCTTCATTTTTTGCATTGATCAATTTGTTTAATAAATAAAAAAATTATTATATTTGTCATATTCAATTATATCTCATGGGTTGCAAAAAACCTCCATCCATTTACATTCTCTATTTAAGTAACATGTCCCTTCAACTTTCTTCTATTAAATTCTTATGACTTGAACAATCTATACATAGGCAATGGTTTACTTAGAAGACAACATTGAACTTTGTATCCATGGTTGAACGCAAAAGAAAAAAATTAAAGTTAGTAAGTTTTCAATATATGGGGTTTTGAGCATTGAACACTTTACTTTGTATGATTTAGAATTGATTGAATTTTACAGAATATTTCACATTAAAGTTAGTAAGTTTTCAATATATGTGGTTTTGAACATTAGACATTCTACTTTGTATGATTTAGAATTGATTGAATTTTGCTGAATATTTCACATTTATAATCATTTGCTAATCATGCACTCAAGTTCAATGAAGTTCATATTTTCATTTTCTTATTTTGTATCTATAGTTAAGTTTATCTTGTGATATTTATTCATGTGTTCATGGATATTCTTTGATAGTAAAATTTATATTTGTGTCATCTTCAGCGT
>NW_025846353.1:16605-26920 GCF_002878395.1 Capsicum annuum | reverse complement strand
TAACCAAGGGAGTAGAAATCAAAAGATTTTATTCTCCACCAAATCAAATCCAATACATATTAACCAAATACCTACTTTAGATATGGTGATAAGTATTTTTTCTTTTCACCAAACAAGCACAAAAAATATTTTTCTAATTTCCTTAAGATTGTTGTTTCTCTCGGGTTTAGTAAAATCTATATTTTTTAACAAAAACTTCAAACACATGTTCAAATAATCATATGAAAAATCAAATAAAGTTTAAACTCTGTATTTACATCTTTGAATTTTTAACAATAAGTTCAACTTAATTTATAAACATCAACAAAATGAAGTTCAAACTATTTTTTGAAAATAAGAAAAACCAAATTTTAAGAACTTCAACACAAGTTCAACCAACTTATGAACTATTAAAATGAATTTTTTAAGAACTTCAAATACAAGCTCAAATAGTTTAAGGACTATCAATATGAAGTTCAAATTATTTTCTTGAAAATAGTAAAACCAACTTCAAGAAAAAGAGATGAAAAAGTCCACCGAATTCACGGTGTTTTTTTACAAAAATTGTTCCCCTCAAGTACCTAAGGTTATGGAATATATCTTCTCTAGGTAAACTAAATCACTTCTACAGAATAGTGGTACCTCAAATTCTATCGAACTACAAACTCACTCAATGGGATCAAATCACTCTAGAGTTTTTTTTAATAAAGAAGAGTATTTTTTCTTCAAAATTTCATGTTTATACGTGATAAAAAATAAGATATTTATAGCCATCAAGTTGTTGCTTCATGAAGAGGATCAATTTTTCAGAAAGGTGCAACCTTTCGTAAAGGTGCAACTCTTCGAAAAAGGTGCAACTCTCTGAAAAAGGTGCAACTCTTAGGAAAAGTCACAACCCTTTAGATAGGTCATAACCATCCAATCCGAAAAGGTATCTATTTAAATTGCACCCTTTCTTTTGGTGTCTTTCTGAAAAAAACACCTATTTATTTTCCATTCACACCTTTTAAAAACCCAATATTTAAGAGGTGTGAATAGAAAATGAATAGGTATAATTTGAATAGACACCTTTTTGAATTGAATGGTTATGACCTTTCCAAGGGGTTGTGACTGTTTCAAGGAGTTTCACCTTTTCCAAAGAGTTGCACCTTTATGAAGAGGTGCACCTTTCTAAACCATTGCTTCTCTTTATGAAGAAACATCTTGATCGCTATAAATACCTGAATTTTTCTCAGGTACAGTGTCACGAACTGAACCAGGGCCTGGCCGTGATAGGTATCTCAAGTCCCACGTGGATCGGAGATCACCTCCTTCACCTAACCTAGTCATCTCAACAACCTCAAGTGTAGGATGAGTTTCGAACATAAAATAAGATAGGGCAAAATAAGACTAACGATAACTCATGAAACATCTAAACCAATCTAGCAAAACAACACACCAAGTCCACAGTAAGCCAACAAAGCCTCTACAAATCAAAAGTCAATAAAATATCAGGGTATACCCCCGATGATAGCCAAAACCAAGTCTAAACAAAGTCTAAGACATGAAATATATAGACTATAAAATGAAGCCTTCTGAAGTATGGAAGCTCACCACTTCAATGTAAACTCATGATCTACTCGAATACTTGATCACTGCGCAAAAAAAGTCGAAGAAGTTTTGTCTCCTGCATCACGTGGGGATACAACGTTCAGAGATGGTTATTGGTTGGAGCGCTAGCATGTAACTTAGGGATAGAGAAATAAAATAATGTCATCATTCAAAACCAAGTCAAATCATCATATACAATCACATGTATATATATATATATATATATAGTACTGAGATAGGGAACAAGGCTTAGCATGAACTTTTAAAATCTTAACCTGGGATATGTAGCATAACTATCACAAAATAAGGTACCCAGAGGTTATATGGGTCCAACTCCCCTAGCTGGAAGGGCCACAGTGCGTGTAGCCACACGAACTAGAGAATATCCATATTCGTATATGCCTTTATGGGGGATTCGAACCTCCTTGCATAATCAAGGTGACTTAAGCACCAATGTTTACAATATGGGGGAATCAAACATCCTAGTCATATAGACACCCACACCAGCTAGCACAATTTTCAGTGTTAGTCCTTCAAACTCTATTTTCATGACCCAACTACACATCCTGCTTTAGAGCCTAAATTATAACATTCATTACATATATATACAAATATTAATCCAATTACTTACCAAAGGCATCCCATTGGTATAGTCATACCAACCTTACTTGCAAGCGTACAACATGCCATAACCATTATTAATCAACTTTAGGACTCGAACCCATTGTCTAAACCAAGATATCAATAAACATTTAGGGACTCAAACCTTTTTAGCCAATTAAACCACCAAGGTTATAATTTAAATGAATTTATAGCCAATAAGGCCTTCATAAAACTATTTTCCAATCATCTAAAATTCAAGAGGGGGTCGAATTAAAATATTATTTTGTGAGTCAGCTACTGACTCTTTACAGTTGACTCGCCTGTAGATCAAAAACATTTCATAAATAGATTAAACTTAAACAGTTAAGCACATAAATAATAAATCATAAAGTAAATAATCCAAAGATTTATCCTGGTTCGGCACACCAATCCAGTGCCTACGTTTAGTCCCCTTGGGTTTCAAGTTTCCTTTAGATCATTGTAAGTTTGGTTCGAGTACAATGATGGGAAAAGCATTCTGAAGACTTATTTTGCTCTTCAAATCTTGTCACACAGCTTCAGTTGATGCTACAAAATTGACTCGATCCTACTCTTTATATAACAATGGTAAACTACAGTTATAAAGCCTTTTTAGACTAAGAGTGATACACTTTAAAGTTTCTACTTGATGTTACATAAAGAGTGTCTATCTTTTGTCTTCTCCTCTTATAGTCTTCGGCTGCTACCCTTCATAAGGAAACCCAAGAGATCTCTTCTCAATTAAAGATTTAAATTGATTCCTTGATTGAGGAATATAGTCATTTAATATGTCCGTATCAGATATATCCATGTATGTCTTTGGATCACGTCTATATCAGATATGTCTATGATCTTTCCTTCATTTTAGTCTTTGATGTCTATGTGATAGTTGTGTCCTTTTCTTCGTTTAGATCCTGATTGATTTTTTGATTGATCCAATCTTCATGAATCTGGGAATGTGATTTTGATTTCCAAGGTTGCCATGTACGTGCCATAATCTTCTTGTGATTCGATGTCCTTTCTTTCTTAGAGAGTGTTGTGATCTTCTTGAGATTACTGGTCCTTCCTTTCTTAGAGAGTACCGTGATTTTCTTCTGATTGGATGTCCTTTCTTTCTTAGAGAGTTCTTTGATTGGTCCTTAATTCTTTTACCATCAACAATCGTCCAGTATCCTGCATCCTTTATCCTGTAATAGATTCATTCATTAGTTTGTCATCATTTAAATCTTAGTTTGTCATTATTAAAACATTATCTGAGGAGGCTAACAATCTACCCCTTCTTGATAATGCCAAACTTAAATATTAGTTGACTTCCCTATTAAGATTATTGTTTTAGCCCCCCTGTCTTTCTGCCTTGGTGATGGTGATTTAGCTCATTTAGCTCCTCATTTATTGATGACTGCAATTAGCTTTGATATGATGATAGCTTGCTCTTCTTTTATAGCCTATCTAGTTAACTGATGTACATTTTGTCCCCTTTTTGGCATTATCAACAAGAAGAATAGCAAGCACAACAAAAGAAATATATCCCAGACGTAAAACATCATAAAACAAGAAAATAGCAGAATAACAAGCCAAAATAGCAATGAGTACTGGTTATGCAGTTATGTTTGGCAAAAAAAAAGTAAGAGCAGGAGTATGTAGTATCTTTATATAGGCCAAAGTTTATAAAAGGACAGACCTATTTTGAATAAAAGAGTTCAACATCTTTTGGAAAGTAAGTAAGTGAGAGTGATGTGAATGTTAGAACAGAAGTGATCATAAGATTTTTCAACACTCTTGGTGAAATTTGAGTAAGAACTCTGAACTGAGATGACAAGCTCATTTGAGAAGGAAGAGGATTCTACCTTGATGGACTTAACTTGGGAAAACACCCTATTAAAAAATTGTACTCCTTTCTTTTTGAAGCCATTAAGAGAGAGTCACACTTTACCTATGTCAGTACCTATTTCTTTGCCCTACTACAGTAGTTTGGCAGTTAGCTCCTTGATACTGCCAATTCCTTCTTCGATGGAAATGAGCCTATTCTTGATTTCTTCAGTCTCTTTATTGGATAAAACATGGATTTAGGCACTGTTTTACTTACCTCGGATGTCTTAGGTCAGTTCTTGACATACTCTTTTTACATCATTCTTTTTCAATCTGGACATAGCCTATACTTGCGAAGGTTTTTGAATCATAGGTGGCAGAGAATTCTACCACTGGATAAGTTGAAAGGTCAATTCCACAGTATATGAGAATCCGAGTGATAAACAAACCGTAGGTAGGCTTGCTGAAGCATGGGCGTCAGTTCCACTTTCCACCATATGCTCACGAATCTAGACACTCCAATTAATCTTTTACTTTCTAATTATACAGTGGAGGACAAATACATCTCTACAAGTCACATTGCTGAGGGTCCCTCTTTGGGGAATCAAGGTTATTGTAATGATATGCGCTAAAATCTTATTGCAGAAACTGAGGGATAGAGAACCAAAAGTAGAGTTGTTTGTATCAGTGTTTGAGACAGCCTTCTCCGCTTCATTAAAACTCACTTCAAAATTCTCAGGATAACTTCTATTCATAAAGGGGACAACGCAAGAGAATTTTGTGTCAAACACTTTCTTAAATAAGAAGTCATTCAAAACAATACGTGTACCAAGAACCAGAATTTCTAGTTCCCCATTGTTAGGGGAAAGGTGGAGATTGGCAAAAAAACATACGAATTGGAATCTTCAAATACCTCCATCCACACATAGGCGAAGAATCATCAACAGGTCTTGAGCTTTGAGAAAGTGATCGATATTAAAATGAGACTCATTTAAGAGGGAAAAGTTGACGATTAATCTAGAAATAATGGGGTGATTCTTGAAAGAGAGAAACTTCTATTTATGGGTAAGAGACCAGAATTTATGCATGTACTCTGGAGGTAGAAACTCCAAAGGAGAGGATCTCTTTTTAAGGACGATAAGAGACTAGAGGTGATACGCTTCTTTGACATAGTTGACTGGATGGAGTGAGAGGATGCCTCTTCAGAGGACTCCAAGAAAAGAACAAGGTCAATATTGGAGGGCTTTTTTAGGGGAAGATTTTGTAAGATTTGCCATTGATTGGGTTTTAGTCATAGTAGAGAAGATGAGGATGGATGAGTTTTAAAAAAGAGGAAAGAGGAGGGGAAGAGATAGATTAAAAAGAAAGAGCAAAGGGTTAGGGTAAAATAAAGGGGAGTAGAAGTGTTGGGAAGATATACAGAAAGGTAATGATGAATAAAGAGAGAGAGAGATGGCGTAAGAGAGGGAAGATTTGAAAGGAAAGTACGGAGGGGTCAGAAGATATTGATGATTTTTATGCCAAAAATATCAAAAATCTTTTGGAAATTAAAATATTCAGCACCAAGATTTTCTCCATAAATTTTTTAAAGTTTTGGTAAGAATAAAAATAGAACTGAGTAAAAAATAAGACCAAAAGTATGAATCATGAGTCATGAATGCAGAATCCTTTTTGGTAATCCTTTTCTTAGTAAAAATAAGGTTGTACTAAGTAAAAATGATTTGTGTCAAAAAATATGACGAATAAATTACTGAGAAAAAATCTTTCTCTGAGAACCCAAAAAAATATCATGGACAAAAAATAGTTAACTCTAACATACTTACACAGAATAATTTAAACAGATGATCAACATAGAATTTTCACAGGTTCAGGTCACAATTTTAAAAGAAAAATTAAAACCAAGTAGTTGATGTAAGATTTAGATCAAAATTTCGGAGAGTAGTGAATACTGCTCCAGTTGCTGGTGAGTGTAATACCCCATATTTCTATCTAGCTTCGACTCGTTCCTAGAACATCAAAGATCTTTATTCATAGATGAATACATTTTATTCCTTGTGGTATTTTCAAGATTTTGACTTTTTGTCTTGTGAGAAATTTGATAAGCTTTCCATCAATACAAAATTTGCCCAAATCCGACACTCGGACAAAGAGTTAGAGCCATTTTAGTGAGATAGTGTACCATCTGGTACTTTAGCGCATCGCGGAGCCAGCCAAAATGGTAATTATCAAAATCCAGTGAGCCTCCGAGATTATGGCCCATCGCGCCAAGGCTCCATTTCCTAATTGTCTAGTTTCCAGTGAGCTGGCGCAATTTTACCGCATTGCACCAGCGTGAAAAATTAAGATTTTTGTTCAGGTTCCGTTATTTAAATTTCAGGGACCATTTAGTAATTTCCCTAAATCCCCAATCAGTTTATTCACGAGATTTAAACCCTTAATAGCAAAAATTGCTTATTTATTTTCACTATTCCTAAAGACAAAAGCATTCTCTCTCAAAGATAGAAAACCCTTGCCCCCAAGTTACAAAAGCAATCTCAAATATCCCTCCAAGAGTCTTCAAGAACTTCAAGAATCTATATTTTCAGGTATGTTAGATGTTGATCATGGGTCCTTTCCAAACATGAAGTTCAAGAATCCTTTTCTAAATTCAAAGATTATGTTTTTATGAGTCTTCATGATTTATATGAATTGAAATTCATGTTCATGTTGTTGTTGGGGGTTGATTCACGTTTTAGATTATGAGTTTCAAGATTTGAACCTAGTATGTGATGAATTTCATAATGTTCATGAGAAACACTTCGAATTGCAAGTTTATTGATATAGCCATGATACTTAGATGTGGTAATTATTGTATAACCAAAGCATGCTTTCCATATGTTCGATTAAATGGCTATGTGAATGAAGTAGTGCCATTATAGAATGTAAATATGTAGTCCCCATTTATGTACAAGATAATGCATGCTAAGTGTTTGTTGAAAGGCTTTAGTGAATGAATTATGAGACATTTGTATGCATTCCTATCCATGCATAAGTTTATGAATTTTAAGTGCTTGAAGAGATACCTCATTGATTATATTGTGAATGATAGAATATTGTCATGCTATTCAAGACTTGCCATGTTTTATTCTTGTTTATGCTATCGAGTCCTGGGGGTATTTAATACCCAACAATTTAGCTGCTACCTAAAACTAGTGTCAGTTTTCAAGATAATCTCAGTCGTGCCACACTCAGTAGAACTCAGTTAGTTACAGAAATTAGGAAAACTCAGTAATCTCAGTATCAATCCAGCTCAGTAAATTAATTCAAAACTTAGTAGCATTCAGTCAGTTAACAGAATTCAGTAGTGTTTTATCAACGGAACTTGGTAACTCAGTTTAGTTCAGTTAAGCCGTATGATCAGTAACAGCTCAGTCAAGCCTAGTATGAAGTAAGAGAGTTTAGTGTCATTCAGTTGGGAGTAGGAATCATCACCAAGCAAGCCTAGGGATGGAGGCTCACCCATTAGATAGGACTGAGATCCCTAAAAGCAATCCCTAATTTCCAGAACTACGTAGCCAGCGTAGGTTATGAGATGTCACCCGTTAGATAGGACTGGCATACTCAGGGATCACCCACTAGTACAAGACTAATCTCAGGGGTCACCCGCTAGATTAGGACTGACTCCATAGCAGTAATCTTTACACATGGCATGGTACTGACACCCTTCTAACCGGGGTTAAAGGTTGGACCCCACTAGTTCAGATTTGGGGCATGTCGATTAGATGACTACCTCCCACAGTCTCAGTTTCAGAATTCACCTCAGTAAAAGGACTCAACTCAGTACTATAGATTCAGGACTATTAGAAACAGTCAACCATTAGCATCATCGATGGATTTAGAGATCACCCGCTAGATAGGATTGATCTCAGATCTAACCAAGCAATATCTGTATTAGTAGATTCAGAGATCACTCACGATAGGACTGATCTCAGATACAGTTAATTAGTACTCAGATATCAATATCAAAAAATTTAGTTATTCAGTTTCCCAGCATTAGTAGACTCAGACGTTAGTAAATCAGCATTCGAAACTCAGTATTCAGTGTCACTACGATTTCAGTTATAGTTTATGCATTCATGCGTGTATCCTCATTCAGAGTACTCATATTATTTAGTCAGTATTGTTCATGCATGTAAACCCTTGCATTCATCATTACCTTATCTAGCGTACCAGAATATTCTCACATATTGACACATACTTTTCTTTTGCGCTATGGTGTTTTATACCACAGGTTTCGAAGAACAGGATCCAGAGCACCCTTAGTAGTTCAGATTCAACCAGCAGCAGTAGACTTAGCAGTGAGTCCTTATCATTCGAGGATGTCCCTTATTTCTTTATTACACCAGATTCAGTATTTTTATAGACAGAGTTAGTTGGAGGATTGTCCCATCAACTCCTTATTCAGACAATATAGAGGCTTTTAGACTACAGTATTTTTCAGACTAGTTGTTCAGTCAGATATTTTAGTTTTGATACTGTTAAACTTATTTCAGTTGTATTTTTGTTTTGAACCTTATGGCAAGTTTTTGCCAATTTTCCATATTCTTATAGTATATTATGTAATGCTTGGTTATAGGTATTAGTTAAGGGTTAGCTTATGGTCTTTCGAGATTACAAGCACCGTCTAGCGTCCAGGGTACCAGACTCAGGGAATTACAGTGAGTTAACTAAAGCTTGTTCCTTGTTGAGTCACGCTCATGAGATGAGGCCTTCATCAGAATGGCCAAAAATTCTCACAAAAAGATGATAGAAATAATAGGAAAGTATATAACAAAAATAGTAATTTTTAAAAGAAATGACAATAAAATAGTCAAGGACAATTTGCATTAGATTTTGACTTTATCATGAGAAAAAAATATTCAAGGCAGTATTCTCTTGGAGGGAAAACATCTTTATTTATTTTACCATTTCAGCTGCAAGAGTCAACTCTAAAAGGGGTGTAGTCGACTCTGATGATATTTCCTCCGCAGCTGTCGCTTAATTTGACATATTTTTTGGTGAAAACTTTTTCTCTCCAGCTGTACTTATGTAACATCCGTCATCAGTTCCTTATTGTTATGGATCTTGTAGAGATGTTCTCCAAAATAAGGAGATTAATTTTGCTAAGGTACCCACGTGGTCTTGGGTCCTTGCGTGTTAGATGTACTCCCTTTGGGCTTACAAACCCATACATTTTTAGGCTTATGCCTGTAACTGTCTCTCTGTCCACAGATGAAATAAACTGGACCTCGATAGGAGAAATGATTCTTAGCTAATTTAAATGACCCTAATGAGGAACTCAAGTAGTTTTTAAATGAGTTTGATCTTACAAAACTATGTCTTGGGGATGCCCAAAAACTATTTAATTTTATTCTTGTATTATCAAGCTCTTCATGAAATAGGTTAATTTTAATTTGAAATGGTTCAATTGTTATTTTCCAGTTTCATTATTTCTCTTGGAGTTGTCATTTAAATTCAATTTTGCAACTTTTATTATCTTGGGTGAGTTGGTTATACTCATCTATAACTTTTTGAGATTCATCATTATTTATATCTAGGCTAGATTCAAGAGTATTATAATTATGGCAATCATGTAGTCTTACCTCACTGGATTCACCAGTTGCGATAAAGAACATATTCGCGGCTTCTACCTCTTCTTTGGTTTCATCTTTATCACTCTAGGATCCAAAGTTTTGATTTTTCCTGGACTTTCTTTTTTTCAATTCTGGAAAATTTTGTTTGAAGTGACCAGGCTTTCCGCAATAGTAGTAGCATTTATTATTTCTGATGAAATTATTACTTTGGCCTTCTTGGGATCCTTGCTATCTTTGTCTCATGATCTGCCTTACCCCACGGTTGATGAG
Source organism: Capsicum annuum (assembly GCF_002878395.1). Classification (NCBI taxonomy): domain Eukaryota; kingdom Viridiplantae; phylum Streptophyta; class Magnoliopsida; order Solanales; family Solanaceae; genus Capsicum; species Capsicum annuum. The sequence continues at coordinate 17,039 of NW_025846353.1, read as the reverse complement.
GGTCATTCCTTCACTATTAGAATCTTCCATAATGTCCTTCTCTCCAATTGGAGCAATGTTAAAAGCAACTGGTTTTTTCCTTTCATCCTTATAAAACCTGTTAATATAATTTTTCTCATATGCAATAAGATTACCTCGTAGTTCATAATAAATCATGTTGTGAAGATATCCATCTTGTAGAATAGTAGTCTTGGTTTCTCAAATCTTTGGGAGACTTTGGACTAGTTTCTGTACTTGCAGGCCGTGAGGATAGATCATCCTAGTGATTTCAGTTCACACATAATTTTACTGAATCTAGCGAACATTGATTCAATATCCGCATTTTCCTCCACTTTGAATAACTTATATTCATTTACAAGAGCAACAATTTTTGACTTCTTCACTTTGGTGGTTCCTTCATAGGTTACCACCAGTTTATCCCATATTTCTTTTGC
>NW_025846353.1:7900-13605 GCF_002878395.1 Capsicum annuum | reverse complement strand
GACGGATGGAGTAATATAATTTACAAACTATTTCTTTTTATATTTGACTATCAAAAATGTAAAATGAAGAACGTTGTTGATTTTATGAATTAATTTCTTTCTAGTATATGGATATTTTAAAATCTAATTAGCATGAAAAATTTATTAGAAGAAATAAGAAGGCTACGTTGGATATTCTAACATGACATTTAACAATGCGTATATCATTACTTTCAAATCAATGAAAAATATCGAGTATTAATTTACATGAAAAATAGACTAAAATAAGAGAAATGTTCAAAAAAAGAAAAAGTAGATAAATAGGTTTGGAGGCCATAGAGTGGTGCCACACTATCTTTTCTATATATATATATATATATGTGTAAAGGATATATATTACAGTATTAGAAATGCTTTCTGGGAATTTAAGCATATATCTGTGTGTGTATAAGACTTTGCAAAAATAAAAACTTTTTGGAATTTTTATTTAAAAATATTATAAATATACAATTTATAGCTTCAATGCAAGTAGTATTTTCTTAAATTCCGAACTTTAAATGAAACATTAATGAAGGACCAATAAGATACAGTATATAACATTTCGTTTTAATGATGTTTACATTAAAATAGAGTATATAGCTTCAACTTTATTTTATAGCTTGTTGGTTGTTTTCCTTTCAATTTTTAAACTGTCTCCGTCTTCCACTTTTTATGAAAACATCTGTAGAATTCGATTAAGGATGAGTACAACTATAGAAGTATTTTGTTACACAAATTTTCAAATTTTACAAAAAATCACAATTTTAATTTCTTTTGTTACATAAATTTTCAAATTTTCAAACTAATTACATATATTCCATATTTATAATTTTTTTCTCTGTAATCCATATACATAATTTTACTTTTCCCTTCTCACGCTTTTATTTTCTTGGAAGATACGCAAAATCAAGGAACCTCAATTTTTCAAATTTTGAATTTAATGCTCTTCTTAAATCCATATTTCTAATTAATAAAAACCCTACAAAAATAACCTTAAACCCTACTTGAAACCGCCCCCGCCCCTTCCCCCATTCATTTCCCAAATTAGCCACCATGATTGATTTGTAAAGTTGTGATCTTTCACAATTTTTTCATAATATATTGCTCCTTTTGTTTGTGTATCTATAAAATTCTATTGATAAGGGGCCGACCTTCACTTGAGAGTACCAAATTGGAAAAATAGTACAATTAGACGAGTTATGATACTAATATTTTTGCACAAAGAAGTTGTTGCGCTGAGTCTTTAAATTTAATTTGTCTGAGTGTATAGATGTAAGACAAAATAAGATACTAGCATCTTTTTTTCATTTTTTTCGAATAAGATAGTAGCTATGTTATTTATGATACTAAACGTCTTTGTCTTATATGTGGTAAGATGCACGAGAAAGTTTGAACGCTGCTGGTGATATTATTCTTGTTGGAAGAAAAGAAAAAAAAGGAAGAAAAAGTAGGTACGTATATGTATGAAATTTGATATTGCCGAGAGTTTTTATGTCACACCATATACATATGTATGAAATTTATTGTTACTTGGCAGAATACATCGTTAGGCCCCTCAACTTGGCGTCATCTTTCACTTTGGCACCTTAAGTGGATGTTGTTCACTTTTGGCACCTCAAGTAGTTACGAGTGTATCATTTTGACACCTTTTGCAGAGTTGGCATGGTTCATCTATTACACCTACGTGAAGGGGCGTGAAAGTCCTTTTTCGACTGATGTGGCATCTGAATTGGCCACAAATAATATATTAACTCATCTCCATTAATTTATACCTTCTTCTTTATTTTTAGCCACCATTTTTATCAATCTTAAGCTTATTTAATGTTGAAAATTATTGGGAGAGGTTTAAAAATTAAATACACATTTAGAGATTCATGAAGATTAAATAATAAGCATCATATTTTTTTTAACCATTTCTTTTCTTTTCAAGCATTAAAAATGAACATATTTTCTCCAAAAAAAGGTTCAATTGGATTTAAAAAAAATCAAAAATAGACAAAATTTGTTTTGGGGGTGGATGGAAATTTTTTATTTTTCATTATTACTATTTCATAATCTTATTCTTTTGCTCTCATTGAATGTGTTGAATATCTATTTTTTTGTTCACATTGAAGAAAATGACACTGACAGAAGGACAAGAAAGAAGAAAAGTAAAAATGTTTGATAATGATAAAAATATTGTGTCGCGCTATAAAATTATTGTGCCTTGCTCATATTTTCTTGTACTTAATTATTGGAGAAAATTTTTATAATTTAGGGTGGGGATAGATGGAGAAGACGATTCGTAGGGGGGGTGAGTGTTTGTAGAAAGAGAGAGGGGCGTTTGAAGAAGATGATTGGGGGTTGGGGGTGTTTGGAGAAGATGATTGGGGGTTGGTGATAACGGAATTACCACAAAACACAAGAACCAGCCAAGAACAACAAGGAAATAACCAACAAACACAAGCAAGTCGAGAGCAATAACAACAACTAGCTATGACAGCCAAAAACAACAATGAGTGAAACCTAGAATGAGATACTAACAACAATGGAAGCAACAAAAACACGAGGCAAGTAACACCACAAATGCATAAAAATAAAGCATAGTCAAGATGACATAAGAACTTACGAAGACATAAGAACCCAAACGTGTATCAAACATAAAGACCCTTACACTTGCAAATTCAAAACACCAATCTTCTTATGGTGACCGCTAAAGGAATCAACTTCACCTTACAACCGTCATTTTTAAACAATGTACAATATCAGATCTTCCAAGCCTTACACTAAGAACTCTCTCTAAGAGAGATGAAACTCTAAAAGTCTTTTAAAATGTCATCATCAATCAAAAACTAACTAGGAAAGACCTAATAAAGGAATATATATAGTCTTATTACATAATTAAAGACAAAATGATCACAATGCCCTTAATGAGGAGGGGGTGGCCATGGAGTGTATTTGGACAAAATAAAGTGACCCGAAGGCCCTTAATAAAGGTGACCAAAATCGTGAACCATTAAGTGTTGTCCAAAATCATGAGTCCTCAAGTCTTCAATACTCCAAGCAATCTTCCACATACGGCCTTACTTAATGGTATGCTCAAAACGGGTCCTCCATCCATGTTATTGTATCCTCGTGGTGACAAAAGCAAGTGTTGAGTCTCAATGTGTTGGCCTCCAAAGATGTCATCAAAATCTAAGATGGCCATTTGACTCGTATCATCCTCCCCTTTTTGAAAAGTATTTGACTTCAAATCCACACATTACAAAACTAAGAAAAGGATAAACAAGAATAACATTCTCATCGCATGAGGGTTAGAATTAGCATAAATAATTATTTCATCATGCCAAGGTTACACATACTTGAAATATAACCAAGGAGCCTTTGAATTGAATATTAAAAACTCAATGAATGATGCACAGAGGATTTAGTTACGGGAACCACCAAGAGATAAAGAAGCTACAAGGGTCCTAATGGCATCACTCGTTCCAAAAAGTAGAATTAGGATCTTGTGAGACGTAAGACACAATTGACTTTTTACCTCTTCAAGAGACCACACCAGGGTGGTGCTTCAATGTGTTCTAAAGTCCACAAGATCCATATAGAATTATCACTCACATAAGTGGACATACCAACAAATTTCCTACCTCTACGTAAAACAAATCCAAAATTAGTATGGATGTCATCATAGACAAAGAGATAGTATAAGAAGGAATCAAATATAAAAGCATACACGGATGAAGAAAAAGCATTTAAGCACGTACACATTCCTTCTTTCAAGCAAATAGACAACTTGGCATTCACAAGTTGGGATTCATGTAACTTAAGCACAAGTGTGTCAAGCAAGGATGCACATTTAGAAATATTACCCCAAGGAGTCAATGACACATTTTCCCTCAGGTTTTCAAGAAGGACTACATATTCCTTACCCTTAAGAGTACTCTCATTTTTCAAAAAAAGATTTCCATATTTAGGAGGAATGTTGTCACACGATAGTGGGTTAGCATATAGGCTATAGCCTTTAAGGAAAGCTATACCATCATTTTCACCACTAGGTTCATTTGGAGTGTTTATATTATCTTCAAACAAGACATTATACCTAAAGATATCATGATCTATCCCGCTGGCAGATTTGGAACAAGCAAGTTCTGCACCCTCTAAAAGATAATTATCAAGTTTCAAAGAGGTTTCAAGCACAATATTATCCCTATGAGCTAAGAAAACATTATAATCAAAGGTCAAGCTCACAGGTTCACTCCTATCTTATTGACCAATATTTTCACATCCTTCACTCACTTGAGTTCAACTAATCAAATCACACACATCCTTAAGTGGTGGAGAATTTTCACATATAAGTTGATCAATACCATTTTTACAAGACGATGTACTTTCATTCAACATATTAGCTTCAACACTAGGTAGACATAAATTGATCTTATAAGAAGAGTCAATTTGGTCATCAATAGGATCAACTAGTGTATCCATACTCACAACATAAATACTATCAACAAGTTTCAAAGAATCAATATACTCACTTGTAGGTAATCTACTACTCACACTCAATGAGCTACTAGCCACAAAATTACCATTCACATGCACAAGAGTGTAAGAGTTATCTATTTTACCTTGAAATTCTAGAGTATGTTCTTTTTCACCTTGGTGTGAAAGTCCTCCATAAGCTTGGGCAACAACTTATCTTCTGCCTTGCTTTCCTTCACTTTCCATGTTGGTACTTACACAAATGTACTTAGAAATACAAGGACAAACAATGTTAGCATAGTTTAGTGGAAATCCCCTCACTTCGCTCCACACAACCTCTCTATTTTTAACTCTTAGATTACCACCTTGCACACCCTTACTCCTCTCAATCTTTTATCTCTAATAATCATTCGGATTAGAGTAGGTGAACACTTCCCTTTGCATTTTGGGCAGAATGTATGCCATGAGATGATTTCCCCATTGATCTTTTATAATATTAGGCCAATTTTGCACATTTGGAACTTTATATTGTGTAAACCAATCGGCACCCAAGCTAACATGACAGTATGTCAAGGAAAAATATCCCACCATACCTCCTCATGGTAATCAAATTGGGAGAAGACAACCTTCACTATCTCGGTAACCTTAAACCCATCCAAGGAATATGGAACAAGTAAAGGTTCTTCCCAAATAGTCAACCATGGATGGAAATATATATTTTTTATACACTTATCATCTATCAAAATGAGGCAACCCAGTATCCCACAAATGATCACTTTTCCAGACTGAACATTCCTTCTTAGATAAACATTGTAAGGTACATGGGTACCCTTCGGCTTTGGAGATGCATACCCTCTTCTTCTCATGAGACAACCTCCATTATATCCAGTATAACCATTCACACTATATTGGCCTTGATAAGAAGTACTACAAGGTGAAGAGTATGAATTTTCGCACTCCATACGTGCACTTTTACCATAGCCCTCATAAGTTTTGCAAACAAAAGGGTTATACCTTACACCAATTCTAGTTTCGGCTTGAGAAGTGTAAGACCCCCCATACGTCCCAACTTCATCAAAAGGACCATCACAATGCTCATCAACATCTCCATATTCACTATAAGAACTAGGCACATCATTCACCTCATTTTCTCCTTTAAAACTGTAACCCTCAAATCTGCTTATGCCGTGATCATGGCTATTTTCATAGCCCCCATAATTTCCTACATC
>NW_025846353.1:0-4900 GCF_002878395.1 Capsicum annuum | reverse complement strand
ATGCCGTGATCATGGCTATTTTCATAGCCCCCATAATTTCCTACATCATCGTAGCCATAAAATCCCTCACTACAATCTTAGTCTCCCATGTCGTAGTCACAATAATCCATGATTGTCGAAGACTGTTCCCCTTATACCTCCTTATACCTATAAAATGAACAAATAAGATAAGTAGTAAAAGCTCCTCACCAACACTCGTATGCACTTACCTTTGTGATCCTCACAATTGAAGCGACAGATATTAAAAGTTGCTTATATTTTGATAGCCAATAAGGTAACAATCACTACATAGCGGCTGGAATAGATTCTTGTTTGATCGTCTCAAGACACAAAATAGAAAAATCTACTTACAAACTTGAAACAAAAAGTTATGACAAATTAAAAATGAAAAAAGCACACAAATAATGAAGACACGACAAGAACGAATTCAAAAACTAATTCACAATATAGTAGGTGATTACTAATTGATAATTAGTACTAGAATCAAGAAATAAAACTAACGAAACAAAGAAAAGAAACTTAGAATCTAAATTTGAGCTTCAAGGTTTTTGGAATGTTGATGACATGGTAGTGCGATGACGTGGTAGATTTTTTCTTGTTTGTAATTGGAATTGGTCAAAATTTTAATTTGGAAGATGTGGAAATTTGGTTTGGAGGGAAAAAAACAAGATGTGGACCCTTTTCAAAATTCAAGAGACATTGACTTTCTTTGCATTTTTTTGGCAAGACACCTTTTGAAAGCCCTTTGTCCTTTTTTCCTCTTTTATATGTCTTGAAAAGTGCCCTTTCTCCTTTTTTGGTAGATAAGACTTTTTGAAAATCGTTTGTCCCCTTTCTTCTTTTGTATTAGTCTTGGAAATGTTTTCAAGACAAACAAAGGCTCACTCTTTTTCCACTTGACTTTTAGATCAAACAACACTCATTTGAATGTTCTTACTCAAAAATTTATGAAGATGGTGAAGAACACCAAGAACACTCAAAAGTACACCTTACACAAATAACCACCAATTGAATGATTTTTTAACCTTTCAAGCTCATTTGAACACCTAAACAACAATCACCACATTTTCAAGTCACAATATCAACAAATACACGTTCAAGCTCCAATTCTCCACAACAACAACAACTTTCCGAAATTCAAGAACAACTCGGATTTAGCTCAAAATTTAGACTTGGGCTCTATTAGTGTTAATGAAGAAGATACTAACACTAGAAATAATAAAACACACAAAAACACAAGAAAACTATGCCTCAATTTTTGGCCTAAACACAAAAATGGGACAAAATATATTTTTGTGAGATTTTTGGTTTTCAACACTTTTTTTTTATTTTTAAGTTAACAAGCCCAAGATTGATCTTGTAGGAACGAAATAAATCCTTGATCTGATACCAAATGATAACGGAGTGACCACGAAACACACGAACCAGCCAAGAACAACAAGGAAACAACAAACAAACACAAGCTAACCGAGAGCAATAACAACAACTAGCTACGACAACCAAAAACAAAAATGAGTGAAACCGAGAATGAGATACTAACAACAATGGCAGCAACATAAACACGAGGCAAGAAACACAACAAATACATAAAAATAAAGGATAGTCAAGATGACATAAGAACTTACGAAGACATAAGAACCCAAACGTGTATCAAACATAAAGACCCTTACACTTGCAAATTTAAAACACCAATCTTCTTACGGTGACTGCTAAGGGAATCAATTTTACATTACAACTACCGTTTCTAAGAAATGTACAATATCGGCTCTTCCAATCCCTACACTAAAGTTGGCTTTTCCAAGCCCCACACTAAGAACCCTCTCTAAGAGAGATGAAACTCTCAAAGTCTTTTAAAATTTCATCCTCAATCAAAAACTAACTAGGAAAGACCTAATAAGGGACTATATATAGTCTTATTATATAATGAAAGACTAAATGACCATAATGCCCTTAATGAGGAGAGGGCGATCATGGAGTGTATTTGAAAAAAATAAAGTGACCAAAATGCCCTTAATAAAGGTGACCAAAACTGTGAACCATTAAGTGTTGTCCAAAACTGTGAGTCCTCAAGTCTTCAATGCTCCAAGAAATCATCCACACATGGCCTTACTTAATGGTATGCTCAAAACGGGTCCTCCATGCATGTTCTTGTATCCTCGAGGTGACCAATGCAAGTCTTGAGTCTCTATGTGTTGGCCTCCAAAGATGTCATCAAAATCTAAGATGGTCATTTGACTCATATCAGTTGGGAGGAGGTGTTTGGAGAAGACGACTGGCAGGGGATTTTGGAAAGGGGGGCTGGGGTGTTTAAAAAAGATATTGGGGGTCGGGGTAGTGGGTGGGGGGAGGTATTTGGAGAAGAAGAGCTGGCGGATTTTTTTTCAGGGTGGGGGTGGGGTAGGGATTTGATTTATTTTAATTTACATTAATTATTTAAAAATTATGTGGATAAGAAATGACAAATGCCCTATCATTACTGGTCACTTTACACGTCATATTTGTCATTTTACATATCACAGCACGTGTAATACACGCATATCATATATTCTTGAGGATTGTGCAAAAGGTGTCAAAATGACACATCCATACGCTACTTGAGGTGCCAAAAGTGAAAAACGTCTATTTAAGGTGCCAAAATGAAAGATAACGCCAAGTTGAGGGGCCTGACGATGTATTCCGCCTTGTTACTCCATCCCATTTACATAACATTATTATGTATATGACCTCATATACTTTAAATTTGTTGTGTATACGTGGTGAAACAAACACTGATGGGTTGTTTATTTCAGAACATATAAATTACAGATTTATGTATATGTTATACATTAAGGGGTCATTTGGTCGGGAAAGGGTTATCCCGGATAATTAATCTCGGGATTAGTTATCCCCAGATTAGTTATCCCATCATGTGTATGGAATAACTTATTCCATCACTATGGTGTAAATGGTGGGATAAATAGTCTCGATACGAACTAATACCTCACACCAAGTATGGGATAAAATAGTCCTTTACTTTATCTCAGGACTATTTATCCCTTATACCTCACACCAAACGACCCCTAACAGTGTTATACAGAGGCGAACCCAGGATTTGAAGAGTGTGAGTGCACCTTTATCATAACATAAGAACTTGAGAATCTTCCAATGATGACTGAGGGATAGTGTCGTGTCTGATTGACTGATTAGTAAAGACTTAAGTAATGACGAAAATACAAATATATAGGCCAAATATGGATTTTAGGGTAATATATAAACCTTAACTCCTTATAAATAGAATAGTTCAGTAGCCCAGTGGTTATGGGTGGATTGTGTAAGCAAAGAGGTCACAGGTTCGATTCCTCACAATTACTTTTGTTGTTAAAATTAATAACACAAAAAATAGAAAAAGAAAACTCAACCCTGGGATTCGATCTCAGGTCACATCTGCGGGAAACAAGATTGAGAACCAAAGCACCCAAAGTGCTATTGTGTTCTTTAGGGTGCACATAATTTACATAACAGTTTCTTAAGGTATATACATGTACGTATACACAAATTTTTTGCGAACTTACTGGGTGCATGTGCACGCCCACCCTAACACGTGGGTCCGCCCCTGGTGTTATACATAACTCAGTTATGTATAGCAACCCATATACATAATTTTGTTATGTATATGTGTGAAACAAACACTGTTGGATTGTTATATTTTTAGAACATATACATTACAGAGTTATGTATATGTTATGCATTAACAGTGTTATACGTAATACAGTTATATATATGGCTCTGTTAGACAAACTGAGTTGTGTTTATTTCAGCCTATATACATAACAGTGTTATGTATATGAAAGAATATTAGGCATGAATATTAAGCATTGTTTATGTTTTCAAGTGCTGAAAATTTTTATTTAAGTTTTGTTGTATATTAAACTAATATTGATTTACAATGTAAATTATTATACGGGATGCAAATATCAAAATCAACCCGAGATTCCTCAATCTCTAATTTTAATAGTTAAAATTGATTTGTTTTTTCTAAGTTTTAAAATTAAAAATCTGTTACTGAATTTAAGAGATCCATAAATTACAATTTCATAAATAAAACATTAATTGTGTTATTTATTTAAGATCGATATTTTATTTTATTAATTATAGCTAAATCAGTTAGTTCACATATATAACTAGTAATGTATATGATTGACAACTTATAAATAAAAATAAGGAGAGAAAAAATGTAATTAAAAAAAAGAAGAAAAATTAATTATACTTCAAAATGATGGGAGTTATGTTATTTAACCTTTAAAGAAATGGAGGGAGTAACGTATAGAACCAAACTAGAAAAAATACGCGCATAATTAAGGACACGGAATGTAGCAAGGCACAATACCGTTGAGGCGTTGACACAGAAGCCAGGGGCCACATCAGATTGAAGTGTAAATACTACGTATCCTTAAACCAATTAAAACACAATACGTTGCATATTTTACATGATTGTTGCTCATCTTGATCTTCAATTTTTCTCAGCTCCAATCTAATGAAAGATTCCTCACCATTCTTCTTCTTTTTCTAACCTAAAAGCTAAATCCCTCTTTTCCCCTAACATCATACATCTACGGTTAAAAATAGAATGGTTTTCTTTTAATTCATTTTAAAAAGAATAATTTTAGTTTTTGTAATATTTTAATTTAACTTTTCACATCGTATATTTAGAATCATAAAATTAAAATGCATTTTATTATATTTGACACAAATTTAATTTAATGCATTCAAATTTTTTATTTTCTTAAATTTTATGTCAAGTTAGAAATTAAAATAGATTTCTTTTTGATAGAAGTAATAAATAATAATCTTGAATCGGCTTCTTCTTCCTTTTTCCTTTCTGCTTGGAGACGATAATAATTTTAGATCCAGAGAATGGGAA
>NW_025846352.1:0-1626 GCF_002878395.1 Capsicum annuum | reverse complement strand
TATGCCTCTATTGATTGTCGGACCCAAGTGGTCAAGTTTCAGTTTCCTGGTGTATCTGTGTTTGAGTGGTCTGGGAATTCTGTGTCACCCAAGAGTCATTTTATCTCTTACCTCAAAGCTAGAAAGCTTATTTCTAAGGGGTGTATTTACCATTTGGTTAGAGTCAAAGTCACTAAGTCTGAGACTCTAACTCTCTAGTCTGTTAACATCGTCAATGAGCTTTTTGATGTCTTTCCGGATGATCTCCCAGGGATACCTCCTGATAGAGAGATAGATTTTGGGATTGATCTTCTTCCCGATACTCAGCCCATTTCTATTCTTTCTTACCATATGGCCCCTGCAGAACTTAAGGAGTTGAAAGAGCAACTTAAAGATCTACTAGATGAGGGTTTCATAAGGCCCAGTGTTTCTCCTTGGGGTGCTCTTATGTTGTTTGTGAGAAAGAAAGATGGCTCTTTGCGTATGTGCATTGATTACTGCCAATTGAATAAAGTCACCATCAAAAATAAGTACCCCCTTTTGAGAATAGATGATTTGTTTGACCAATTGCAAGGAGCAAGTTATTTCTCAAAGATAGACCTTCGTTCCAACTATCATCAACTCAAAGTTAGGGAGTGTGACATCTCAAAAACCGCTTTTCGAACTCGTTATGGCCATTTTGAGTTTCTTGTTATGTCTTTCGGGTTAACTAATGCCCCAGCAGCTTTTATGGACCTTATGAATTGAGTGTTCAAATCATATCTGGATATGTTTGTCATAGTGTTTATCGATGATATACTGGTGTACTTCTGTAGTGAGAATGAATATTCTAATCATCTCCGAACTATCTTGCAAACCCTTAGAGATCACAAGTTATTTGCCAAGTTCAGTGAGTGTGAGTTTTGGCTAAGGTCAGTTGCTTTTCTACGTCATACCATTTCTTTCGAGGGTATTAGAGTTGATCCCCAAAAGACCGAAGCTGTTAGAAATTGGCCTAGACCTATTTCTCCGACTGATATACAAAGTTTCTTGGGTTTAGCTGGCTATTACCGCCGTTTTGTTGAGGGTTTCTCCTCAATAGCGTCTTCTATGACTCGGTTGACCAAAAAGAAAGTGAAGTTCTTATGGTCTAAATCTTGTGAGAAGAGTTTTCAGGAGTTGAAGACTCGACTCACTTCAGCCCCTGTTTTGACTTTGCCTGATGGTGTTGATGGTTTTGTGGTGTACTGTGATGCTTTGAGAGTTGGTTTGGGTTGCGTATTGATACAGAAGGGTAAGGTGATAGCTTATGCTTCTAGACAGTTGAAACCCCATCAAAAAAATTACCCCACCCATGACCTTGAGTTGGTTGTTGTTGTATTTTCTTTGAAAATCTGGAGACACTATTTGTATGGTGTCCATGTTGATGTTTTCACTGATCATAAAATTCTGCAGTATGTGTTTTCCCAGAGATAATTGAATCTTAGGCAAAGACGATGGTTAGAATTGTTAAAGGACTATGCTATGAGTATGTTGTACCATCCGAGCAAGGCCAATGTTGTGGCGGATGCCCTAAGTAGAGTGTCCATGGGTAGTGTTTCGCATGTGGTAGAAGGTAAGAAAGAGTTGGCTCATGATGTACATCATTTGGCTAGATTGGGGGTTAGG
>NW_025846351.1:0-4752 GCF_002878395.1 Capsicum annuum | reverse complement strand
TGGATCTCTTCAAAACTAAATTTTAGCCTCTAATACTTCTATTATTAAACTTTAACTTGGGGCTCCAAATAGCTATTGCATTTTAAAAATTCATTTCTCTTGGACTTAAACTCTTCTTCCCCAAAAGAACACCTTTCAATCGGCTAATGTCGTGTAATCGATAAGTCACGAGTTCAACCAAGAAATTATTAGGTCATGAGTTCAACCAAGTATTACTAATGATGTTAGCATTAGAATACACTACCTATATCATGTCACTTACAATATCATTCTTTCTCTAATTCTGCTGGGTCACCCTTTTTTTTTTTTACTTTAGCTAAACTTCAGATACATTAAAACAATAACTAAACTATCACTCACTGAGCAAAACTTAGCAAATCTTATTCATGCTTTCAGGAAAGATGAAGTATCATGACTTATAGATCGCGAGTTTGACCAAATACTTACTAGCTCACGAATTTAAACAAGCAATTATTAGATGCCAAATTCAAGCAAGTAATTATTATGTCACAAATTCAAATAAAGTAATAAGAAAGTTATATCACTAGCCGAATGGAAATGAAAAATCTTATTTAGGATTTTATGTGAGCACTTACTTGCTAACAAACCCGAAAAGACAATTGCTGAGTCACAAATTCAAGCACAGTAATTATCAAGATCATGATTTCAAGCAATTTACTAATACAATTTATCATGACTTATAGAGCTTCTGTCTAGAAGGTTTAATCATAAAGTGGACACTCGTCAATGGAATCCCATTCTGATTGATTGTATCAGCCCAAAAATCTCCCATCTTTTCTTCATAGATGACCTTACCCTATTTGCTAAAGCTAACATTCTCAATTATACTACCATTGCTAGAACTCTTTCCATCTTCAACACTCATTCCGGCCAAAAAATTTATCTAGCCAAATCTAAGGTGCTTTTCACCTCCAACTGCCACACCTCTACTAAGGATCATCTCACATCTACTCTTGGCATGAAGGCCAACAACGCTTTTGGGAGGTACTTGCTCTTTCCCATTTTCCATGGCCCTCCTAAACTCAATGACTTTCAGTTCATTTTTAATAATTTAAGTACCAAATTAGTTGATTGGGAGGTTAAAATCCTAAACATGGCCGGTAGGACCACTCTTGCCAAGGCTAGTCTGGGAAGTATCCCCAACTATGTCATGCAGTATATCCTTCTTCAGATTCATAATCTTATTGATAAGTCCCAAAACAACTTCATCTGGGGAACTATTGACTCCAAAAAAAAAGAATGCACATTCTTAGTAGGGACACTATCACCCAACCCAAACACTTGGGTGATCTGGGGATGCCAAAAACTAGTATCAAGAATGAAAATTTGGTTTGCAGTTTAACCTGGATACTGCATTCTAATCCCTCTACCTTATGAGCTAGATTTCTTACCTAAAGAGCACACCTAACACCGGAAGACACATTTCCTCCCATTCTAGAATCTGGAGGAATGTTCATAGAGCCTGGAACCTCTGTCATGATCTTTTCCAATGGTTTGTTTATAATGGCCACAAAGTTAATATTTGGAGAGATAGATAGGTCCCTAATCACCCTCCTTTACACTCCATCATTCAAGGACCACTCCCCAAACCCTTTCCCTCCTTGTAACTTTCTTCCTTTTGCCAAAATAGAGTCTGAAATCTTGATTCCCTTCCTTTTGACATTCCCAACACAATTAAATTCAACATCTAAAACTCTTTCCTGCCCAACTGCAAAAGTCAATCTGACACTCCTCTCTGAATTTCCACCAGCAACAGAGTCTTCTTTTGTAAAATTATCTACTATCACATATTCTATAAAAGGCAGCACTCAAGTCATAGCTACCCTCAGCTAGGTTGGATTTGGAAACTCCATATTCCAAATAAAATCAAGTTCTTTCTTTGGATCCTCCACCATGACAACCTTCCCACCAATTATACTTTGGCCTATAGGGGTTTAACATCCTTCCTTACTGTCATAGTTGCAACCATCAGCTGGGAGATGTTCCTCACCTCTTCTCAATTGTCTTCATGTTGTTTCATTTTGGAAAGAACTTATTCAAGGTTATAAAGCATACAAAGACATTCCCCCTAACTTTTCCACCCCTCTATATGGAATAACACTTGGAGGTTGTTTAAGGATTCTAGTTATGACAACCTTCTAGACTAGGCAACCTTACTTCCGTTTTTTCATTGGACCATTTGTAAGAATAGGAATTCTAATGTGTTTAATACCAAATCCTTACACCCCCACCCCAGTCTTACAAAACTGCCTACTCGGAGGCATTAAAATTCTTTCATCTAAAAACTCACCCAAACCCTAAACTGATTAGCACTATAGAAGTCAAGTAGATTTCCCCAAGGAACTTCTATAAGCTCAACACAGATGGGTCTAGTTTTGGAAATCCTAGTAGGAGTGGCATAAGAGGTGTGATTACGAACTCTAATGGTGACTGGATCTTGGGCTTTTCTTAGAGTTTTTTGCATGCCACTAACAATTTTATGGAACTTGTTTTTTGCATGCCACTAACAATTTTATAGAACTTCTAGCTCTTAGAAAAGGCCTGCGGCTAGTTTTAGAGTATAATCTCAGCCCCATTGTTATAAACATTGACTCTGAAGACGTGATGCATATGCTTAAAAAGGTAAATTCACTCTTTAACCTTTACATTCATGATTGCAGGTTGATGCTAAGAAGGCTAGGCAGACCCCTGTCCACCATAGCTATAGGGAAGAGAACAAAGTAGCGAATACAAATCTGTCCCACCCTCTTGTAGCCCATACAATATGGGACGATATGCAAAGAAAAAGTTTATGTACGGCAATTTCTAACCTGCAAATGCTTGGGATACACAATCTTCAAAAAAAAAATATTACTATTCAAAAAACTATCCATATTCAGCAACTATATGCATGCCTCCCTCTGCTAATCTGATTTTTTTCATCAATCAACCCCAGGTCTCTTCTCTTTCTCTTTTTAGTACTTTTTCATGACAGATTCTGAATTTAAAGTTATGAATTTCAAATTTTAAATTCTATTCTGAGTTAGTTTAATATTATAATTTAAAAACAAAAACACTAGTGGTTATTACCATCTGTTCTAGTCTTGGTGGATTGTAACTATTGATAGTGGCATGTGAAAGACATTCAGTGGAATAAGTCAAAATGCACGTAAGCTGGCACAACACACAATTATAATAATAATAATAATAATAATAATAAATATAATAATAATAATAATAATAATAATAATAATAATAATAATAATAACAACAACAACAACAACAACAACAATAATAATAGTCCCATCCATTCAATTTTTTGACGTATTTTTCTTTCTAATTCATTTTTTCTTTTTTAGCAACTTTCTAATTTCAATTTCTCATATGACATGTTCAAAGATATTTTGGTACATTTGACATGTCCATCACAAAATTCAAAAATCTTCTTAATTTACTTAAACTTAGTGTCAAATCATCAATTTGAAATGAAGGGAGTAATAATTTAATGACAAACATAAGATATAGATCAAAGTTATTAAGTTCCCTCCAACTCATCGTATCTTTCTCATTTACTTAGTTGTTCGATGTATCTTGTGCTTTTGTTGCCGTTATTTTTTTTCTTTTAATTTAGTTTTGATTACATCTTTTTTTAGTCAATGTATATCCAAAAAGACCTCTCTATCCTACAAAGATAGGACTAAGATTTGTCTACGTCGTAACCTCCTTTAGTTACTTAAGAGATTACACCGCATATGTTACTGTTTATTTAAGTATTATTTTTTACTATGTATATCATTTGGCTATTAACCTCCTTTGTCTCTTGAATTGTCAAAATTTAGAATCAAAATACAATGCCTGTTAGATATAATTTAAGTTGAATCTAATTGTCTTTGTCAAAGAGTATTAGATTCAGTTGAACTCATTACTTTTATTCTTCGTCGGTCTACACATGGTTAAGTTGAATCTATTATATCTGTCAAATGTATTTGATTCAATTGAACCCGTTACATTTATTCTTCTTCCTCCTACTTATATTTTTAGTTGAGTCTACTGTCTTTGTCAAAAGTATAAGATTCAGTTGAATTCGTTACTTTCAGTCTCCTTCTACCTACACATAGTTTGAGTTGATTTGTTTGTCACCATCAAAAGTAGTCTATCTTTGTCAAAAGTATTAGGTTCAGTTGAACTTGTTAACTTTTATTCTTCATCCGCCTACTTAAAGTTTAAGTTTTTTTTGCTGTCTTTGTCAAAAGTATTAGATTCAGTTGAACTTTTCCTTTTTTATTCTTCATACACCTTTTCATAGTTTGAGTTGAATCTGTTGTCTCTATCAAATGTATTAGGTCCAGTTGAATCCATTACTTTTATTCTCCGTTTGCCTACACATGAATCTTTTTTTCAAAAGTATTATATTCGGTTGAACGTTATTTTCATTCTTCATCCTCCTACTTATAGTTTTCATTGAATTTGTTGTCTCTATCAAAAGTATTAAATTCATTTGAATTCGTTATTTTTATTCTTCATTCGCCTACAAATAGTTTGAGTTGATTCTTCTGCATCTCCATATTTTTAAATTCAGTTGAACTCATTATTTCTATTCTTTGTCTGCCTACACATTATTTGAGTTGGTTTTGTTGTCATATTAGATTTAGTTGAACTCATTATTTTTATTCTCTGTTCGCCTGCAGATAGTTTGAGTTGATTCTGTTGCCTCTAACAAATGTATAGATTCAGTTGAACTCATTACTTTTA
>NW_025846350.1:0-1049 GCF_002878395.1 Capsicum annuum | reverse complement strand
TAAAAAAAAGAAGCAAAATTTGAATCGAGAATATCTAATTAAAATATGTATGCAAATTGTGTAGATGCTATGATTTATAGAAATAAGGCTCAGTATATAATTCATTTTTAAAATTTACATAGAAGTTTGATGTTTAGTTAAAAAAAGACTTATTTCAAATATCTAGAGGAAATATTCTGATAAATTTTAAAAATGAATTATATACTGAGCCTTATTTCTATAAATCATAGCATCTACACAATTTGCATACATTTAAACTGAAAAGATAACATAATACAAAAATAAAATAACTGTCATGGTTGAATAAACAATGTAATTAGTTTACCGATTGTCACATCCCCTCTTTTTCACCACATCCGACCCCGCTAGGGAGTTGGTTTTTAGAGAAAATGGGTCTTTCCAATTAAAGTGACGTTTTGAAAAGGGATTATTTTATTTACAGAGTCGCCACTTGGAATTGAGTTTGGGTGTTCCAAGTCACCTTATTGAATCCCTATTCAAAAAGAAAATGACTCTTTAATTTTTAGTTTTCGATCTACGAACTAGAAATCCAGATAAGGAATTCTGTTGACCGAGGGGAAGGTGTTAGGCACCCCTCGAGTCCCGTGGTTCTAGCATCTAGCACGGTCGCTTTAATGACTTACGTCCAGCTTAAATTAAAACCCCCCTTTTTTTTTAGGATTTATAATATTTGTTAACCTAAAAGTTGTTTGCCTCCCGCTTTTAATTTATTTCAAAATTATTTGTTATATTGACGTGCGGCTTACCTATAGCAGTACTTTTCGGCCTCACCACAATGTTTGGCACGTTTCTCGCGCCTTTATGACATTTATGAGTCGTCCCTATTTTCTAATCTAAATAAGCACCTAACGGGTTTAAAACCTACCCAACCCAGTTCAATCGGCTTTAAACGGTAGGTTAATTTATTATAACAAATGGTCGGTAGCAGGGCTTTCCAACTTCATCGTTAATTTCTCTTGTATGTTAAATTTTAATTATTTTGATCAGGAACCAAAACTTATCCTTTTACGATTATTTCTCTTTTTTCT
>NW_025846349.1:0-3118 GCF_002878395.1 Capsicum annuum | reverse complement strand
CACAAATTCTTTAAAGCTCGATCGAACTTTTATCTATCACCTATACTGAGCAGAAAAAATAACATATATCAATTGAACAATACGATAATCAAGATATTTGAATAATACAATTAGATTTAATATTTACACTGAAATTCCTTAAAGTCCAACCTAACATTTATCACCTGTATTAAGCAAAAAAATAAAAAATAACAAATAGCAACAGAATAAATCGGTATCACAATAACAATATTTATTTTAGAGTCCATAATACACTCAACCCTAAATAAAGAATAAATATGATAAAAAATTTAATTAATTTTACCAATAAATATCATATACATTAAATCGAACCACTATAAACACAAATATAAAAAATCAAAGAAAGTCTTTTGACAATGACAAAAATAATGTTGGATTAATTACCAAGAAAACAATACACCTATAATGAACCAATAATTGGTAGAAAGAATTTCAACCAAACAAAAAAAAGAAATAATTCGGTTGTATATATTTTGGTGGACGAAGTGTTGTCCTTATAATGAATATATGTGTGAATTCAAAAGTTAAACCTAGATCAATTACAAAATAAAATATATCTTGCCATAGATTTTAGAACTCCTAATTTAGAAAAAAAAAAGTTTTTACCATATATTTTAGGAGATAATATTATAAATAAATTAAATAATAATTAAAAAGGGTGAAAAGACTATTTTGTCTATTGTTCAGTGTTTTAATGAAGGGCAAAAAGTTCAAATCACATTTTTAAGAGTCTTCACACTTTTAATATATTATAGATTATAGATGTAGATACAGATGTAGATTATAAATATAGATATAGATTATAGATTATAAATTATAAATTATAGATTATAGATATATATATATATAAAAAGGAGGTTTAGAGTATGCTGATGTGGCATACTTCTAAAGCCTCCATTTCTATTTTTCTTTTTTCTCAACTTTTTGAGATTTTTTCAATTTATTTATTATATTAAAATAATTTACACCTCCCCATTTACTATTCTTTATATGGGTTGACACCCATATATTCCACACAAGAGCCTCTTTATGGCATGGCACATGCAACATGTATGTATTTTTACTGAATATTCTTTGAAGTCATTCTTTCTATTTCTTCCTCTAGGTGTAACCATTCCAAGATTCTGTACTTAATACTGTATTTTACTTGTTTTTCAATTAAGTTCTGAGAAGGAAATGTCTATAGACTAATGGGTGGAGGGGTGTTAATTATTTGGTTAATAAGCATATTATAATCTATAATATATTAAAAGTGTGAAGGGCCCTAAAAATGTTGTTTGAACCTTTTACCCTTCATTAAAAGTCTTTGGTTTAAACAAAATAGTCTTTTCACTGTTTTTCTAATATTTAAGAGTTGAAAATCAATTAAATATATTTATGATAAATATTTACATATTAAGAAGCATGTTTTTATTTCGGTAGAAAACGTACAATCTAATTTTCTTTTTTTGTTTTTTTGATGGACTCCTAATTATATGGGTACTCAAACTCCTATATATGGAAACCTTTATTCTTTTAGCTCTTGTTTATGTTTTTTTTCCTTTTTCTTTGTATAAAATCCTAAAATATAATTTATGTGACTCCAAAATGTAAAGAAAGTCAAATTCCTAGATACATGATGAGCTTTCATACTACCTTTCCTACACGTTTTTATTATCATTATTTTATTTTTATCCTCAAATTTTCAATTGAAATCTTCTACTATCATAATTAAAGTGGAAAAATAATTAACTGATTTGAAAACTAATAATTAGATGACTATTTTTATGAGAATAACTATTGTTTTGATGATTAATATTTTTTTATTAGTTTGAGAATTCTAAATCAACTAAATTTAATTTTAAAAATATTTACAAAAAATTATAAATAAATATAAAAATGTTAGAATAAAAAAAATTAAGAAGTTCCAAATTTTTGAAAGTTTTAAGTACATAATAAGAATGTAATCAATGATTTTGTAAAGATTTGACTTTAAAAATAAAAAAAATTAACTATAAAAAAATTATCGTACCACAGTGCATGGTTCAAATTGATTTGTTTCTCTTAGCCCCTGACAACAAGAGAAAGAGGTACTGATGAAAAACGCAAAAATGATTAACTATCAACCACTTTAAACTTGTGGCAAAATATATATGTGCTTACACTAAAATATATGTTTATGTTTACATTATTATACTAAAGTGTGAAGGAGTATTGAAAAGTAATTTAAATTTTTTGCACTTTATTAAAAATCTCCACAATAGAAAAAATAATTTAATTTTAAATATTCAAACGTTACACGTGCGAGGCACATGCAGTTAAACTAGTAAATTTAAAGGATGTATATATGGAAGTATTAAGATGGTAAAAGAATATAAAAAGAAAGAGGAAGAAGATGTTAATTGGCATAAAATTTGGAGTAAAATGTGGATTTTAATTTACTGATTTTAGGCAAAAATTAGGACAAAGCAATTAAAAAAATATTGGCAAAATATCAAGTAAAAAATTAGAGTTGAATATTTGCATAGATTTGTCAATCATTGTAAATAATGAAGAGAATTATATTCTAACTTACAAAATATATTAAATGTCTATTAAATAAAATATAAGGAAGTGAAATTTTTTTTAAAATCTCTTATGCGTTAGAATGGGTATATCTTATGTATAAAAATGAAGATCTCTTATAAAAAGTCTGTAAAACTAAATAAAAAATAAAAAATTATAACATACAAAATCAGTTCTCCTCAATAATATAACCATGTACGAAAGTATATATTATCTATATGTATATATTGTGAAAAAAGGGATAATAAACAAGTAGTTTCACCTATAATTAATATATATTTAATAATAATAATATATATATTACTCTTATATATAAATGAAGAGTTTTGGTACTACTATTTTGTCTTTTAGTGCCTACTTGCTATTATTATTATTAGTAGTAGTAGTAGCAGCAGCAGCAGCAGCAACAGTAGTAGTATTAATTTTTTTACTATTACTATTACTACTACTATTATTGTTATCACTTTTTTTTTACTATTACTATTACTACTATTATTTTTTTTTCCTACTAATATATATAATATTTAAGAAAAAGTTTGGTAATACTACTAAT
>NW_025846348.1:766-2172 GCF_002878395.1 Capsicum annuum | reverse complement strand
TATCAAGCTTAATTTGTCTAGCTAATTTCAACTCGTTGCAAAGGGCTAAGCCTTCTTGAGTACAAGCTACAATAAGCTGACCATAAGTTTTTTCTGAATACTGGACTTCTCCATAAGATCCTCTAAGAGATTTTCTAACTCTTTCAGCAAATAAAGGTGGAAGGCCATCAATGAATTTAGCTTTCCAATGGTCATACTTACTTTCGGGTAAATCCATAACCCTACTAAGAAAGGTAGCTTTATACCATCTAAATTCGCCTAAGTGTTTACATTTTAAATCATTAAGAAGGGTCCTAATGTTTTCATACTGATTAGTAAATCTTCCTCCAAAATGTTCAATAATTGTAAGCATAAGGGTATAGAAAGCATCTGAACGTCCTGCCCGAAGAGGTCGGCCTAGATTATCTTTCCCGGGTTTATCATTGGTGGCATTAAAAATATCCTCGCATTTATCATCGTCCAAGAAATTATCCCACCAGCCTCGAAGTTGACCAGTAAATCCCGCAACAATCATTTTACAAATTGTTGGGTCGGTGCGATTGGCCCGATTTTCTGGCGAAGCAGTGGCTGTGGCAATAGTAGCATACATGGATATACGATGGATAAGAATAGAGATTTGTCGGTCAGATAATCCGTCAATATTCCATTCATAATTAGCTTCTCCACTATAAGAAGTATTTGTCTGATTCCATTCCCTTTCCTCTATCAGAACATCTTAAGGAGTTGGGCGTGGATAATATGCAGTAGACATACGGGGAATATCAGCGTATTTCTTTCCTAGTTGTTTCTTAATCATACCTTTCAGCTTATTTAGCTCGG
The DNA here is from genome assembly GCF_002878395.1 of Capsicum annuum. Lineage (NCBI taxonomy): Eukaryota > Viridiplantae > Streptophyta > Magnoliopsida > Solanales > Solanaceae > Capsicum > Capsicum annuum. The sequence goes on along the minus strand of NW_025846348.1, from coordinate 1,353 downwards.
AAGAGATTACATCTCCAATATTTTGAGTAGACTCAATATTATCAGCAAAATTAGACTCAAGATTTTGTACAAAATCATCAGAAATATTAAGAGGTTGAATGTTTAAACGAGAGAATTTTTTATCTAAGAGTTTCTCTAATTGGTCTAATTGAGAAACTTTTTCAAATCCTTCTATTTCAGGAGGTCTTTTAATACAAGGTTTTGATAAAATATATCCTTCTTCATCAATGATTTTGGAAGTAGAAGGAATGTTAGAGGAATTCATCTGGGTGCTAAGTTTGTTAACTAAATCAATTAATTCGTCAAGTTTTTTATCAAGAGAGGAAATGTTTTCTCCTAAAACCTTAACATAAAGACTCAAATAATTATTTTGGGCGATAAGGTCATTTATTTCAGAAACAGTAATTTTTCCCATATCTTCACTGACAAACTTTTGGAAAGCAAAAAAAGTCATGCCAGTATTATTGGGCAATATAAAGGAAGATTGAGGAGGATAGAGTGCTTGAGTAATTGTGCCATCAGAATTTTGATAAGATCTTTCGATTATTTTGACATATGACGGTAAATATGCAGACATGAACCATGGT
>NW_025846348.1:0-666 GCF_002878395.1 Capsicum annuum | reverse complement strand
GCATATTTCTTTCCCGGTTGTTTCTTAATCATACCTTTTAGCTTATTTAGCTCGGAAGAGATTACATCTCCAGTATTTTGAGTAGACTCAATATTATCAGCAAAATTAGACTCAAGATTCTGTACAAAATCATCAGAAATATTAAGAGGTTGAATGTTTAAATGAGAGAATTTTTTATCTAAGAGTTTCTCTAATTGGTCTAATTGAGAAGCTTTTTCAAATCTTTCTATTTCAGGAGGTCTTTGAATACAAGATTTTGATAAAATATATTCTTCTTCATCAGTGATTTTGGAAGTAGAAGGAATGTTAGAGGAATTCATCTGGATGCTAAGTTTGCTAACTAACTCAATTAATTCGTTAAGTTTTTTATCAAGAGAGGAAATGTGTTCTCCTAAAACCTTAACATAAAGACTCAAATAATTATTTTGGGCTATAAGGTTATTTATTTCAGAAACAGTAATTTTTCCCACATCTTCACCGACAAACTTTTGAAAAGCAGAAAAAGTCATGCCAGTATTATTGGGCAATATAAAGAAAGACTGAGGAGGATAGAATGCTTGAGTAATTGTGCCATCAGAATTTTGATAAGATCTTTCGATTATTTTGACATATGACGGTAAATATGCAGACATGAACCATGGTACAAAGAAAATAATTTTATTATGT
>NW_025846347.1:0-1328 GCF_002878395.1 Capsicum annuum | reverse complement strand
ATAACCTTATTGCCCAAAACAATTATTTAAGTCTTTATGTTAAGGTTCTAGGCGAACACATTTCCTCTCTTGATAAAAAACTTGACGAATTAATTGAGCTAGTAAACAAACTTAGCTCTCAGATGAATTCCTCTAACATTCCTTCTACTTCCAAAATCACTGATAAAGACGAATATATTCTATCTAAATCTTGTATTCAAAGACCTCCTGAAATAGACAGATTTGAAAAGGTTTCTCAATTAGACCAATTAGAGAAACTCTTAGATAAAAAATTTTCTCGTTTAAATATTACACCCCTCAATATTTCTGATGATTTTGTACAAAATCTTGAGTTTAATTTTGCTGAGAATATTGATTTTGCTGAAAATCTGGCATTATAATCTCTTCCGATCTTAATAAGCTCAAAGGTTTGATTAAAAAACAACCTGGAAAGAAGTACGCTAATATTCCCCGTATGTCTACTGCATATTATCCACGCCCAACTCCTCAAGATGTTCTGATAGAGGAAAGGGAATGGAATCAGACAAATACTTCTTATAGTGGAGAAGCCATTTATGAATGGAACATTGACGGATTATCTGACCGACAAATCTCCATTCTTATTCATCGAATGTCTATGTATGCTACTATTGCCACAGCCACTACTTCGCCAGAAAATAGGGCCACTCGTACTGACCAAACAATTTGTAAAATGATTGTTGCGAGATTTACTGGCCAACTTCGCGGCTGGTGGGATAATTTCCTTGATGATACTAAACGCGAGGCTATTTTTAACGCCACCAATGATCAACCCGGAAAAGACAATCTAGGGCGACCTCTTCGGGCAGGACGTTCGGATGCTGTCTACACCCTTATGCTGACGATTATTGAACATTTTGGAGGAAGATTTACCAATCAATATGAAAATATTAGAACTCTGCTTAATGGTTTAAAATGTCGTCACTTAGGTGAATTTAGATGGTATAAAGACACCTTTCTTAGTAGGGTTATGGATTTACCCGAAAGTAAAGATGACCATTGGAAAGCTAAATTCATTGATGGTGTTTCCCCTTTATTTACTGAAAGAGTTAGAAAAACCCTTCGAGGATTTAGTGTTGATAATAATCGATAATATATGCGGTAAGATAATCCTATAAGTTCAGATCCAGGGGCATAATCATATCCATGGGTTTTAACATTTAATGTTAGAGCATGAAGAATGTTTACATCAGTCAAAGATAATTGTAAATTTGGTTGAGTATTAAAATATACAGGACCATAAGCAAGAGTAGATTCAATAGATCCCATTAAAGACTTTCGAAAATTCAAATTTCTAGCATCACGCAAAG
>NW_025846346.1:0-2322 GCF_002878395.1 Capsicum annuum | reverse complement strand
TGTCAGCGAAGTTAGACCTTCAACATAGATATAAGAAGCCTTTTAGCAGGACATAATCACGGCTGGGTTAGGGTAGAAGTTGAATTAAATGCACACAAATAAGGAAGAAATATGTACCTTAATAGCCGGAAGCAAGACTGAAATAGTAGTAAATAGGAGCTTCTTCTTTATACAATCTTTAAATATGTTACACAGAGAGATATAGAGAGGGGGAGAGCTTAGAGAAACAAAAGGAGAGAACTCAAGAACTCCTGCCTCCCTAACAAGAATGAGACGTCTATAAATAATAAGAAAGAGAATCTTGCACAGTAATGGATGGATCCCTGTGCACAGTGGTTTTATTATTACATAAGACTTCACTATAAAAAGTAGAGGGGCCTTATGTCGAGGTCAGACAGTCATATCTTGTCTTTTCCTTTCCATTTCTTGATGAATGCTTCAGCCTTTTCAATTTCTTCCTCTTCTATCAGAATTTTCGGAGGTTGGGAATCGGTAATATGTTCAGTATTTGCTTCGGTACTATTCATTAAGACGTCTGAATTTTGCTCAACAGTTTGAAGTAATTTATCTCTTACTTCTGATAAATATTCTTCTATCATTTGCATTTTATTCCCATCATGTGTAGATATTCTTCTAGAAACATAGTTAAGACTTTTTTCTTCAACCAAAATTGATTTTTTGGGAGTTTTTTCATATGCAACAATTTTCTTGATTATTTCCTCCCTTTGATCATGATCATAGGTGAGTTTAGTCTCTGGATCTTTTCGAAGCAATTTGTTCCAGAAATTACAGTAGAATATTCGGTATAAGGCAGGAATTTGTTGAGTGTCATAGCCTATTTCTACGGACCATCGATGGATCCAAGGGATAGAGAATTCTATGTAGAAATACATCTGATCAATAGTATCGATTTTACAAATATGATCTGAAAGATATAATTCTGTTAAGAAAGGGTAGAATTTTTTCCATGAATAGTACAAAGAAGAATATTCTAGAGGTAATATTTTGACTGTAGGTCCATGTTGAGTCCACCATTGAATAAACCAATTTGGAATAGGCTTTTCAAATACTTTAGCACAAATTTTTATAAACCAAGTGTGTTTGTGCTTATAATTATTATAATATAATACTTGAGAAAAGGCTTTAATATAATCCCAGTAGGTGAAATTGGCAAGTGTTTGTCCTATTGGCCCCATTGGCATAGATCGCTGAGTTATTGATGAAATACCCCATTCTTCAATAGGAATAAGTTTTTTAATTACTATTTTGGAGTATCCATGTACTCCGGGGTAAGTTTCTCCGAGGGAGCTGTGATCAAAAGTTGCACTGAATGTTTGAACTAATATATGTTCATAATAAGTCCGGATTTTATATGATTCGCAAGTAAAATAAACGTTGGCAGTAAGATAATTTTTAAGTATTCGCCATGCTTCTTCAGAATTTTCTTGACAAGGAATATGTTGATTTTCAATATATAAAATAAGTTCTCTAGCATCCAATTTTTCATATGAAGGTTTATCTTCAGAATTTTCTTGAACTATGGATGCAAAAGAATCTGCAATTTTTTGTTGATCTGATAGATAGGATTGCAGTTGTTTATATAACGGATGGTCTTCAGGAATATCTTCCAAGTGTACGGAAGAGCCAATATTCAGAGTTTTTGATGATGATGATTTATCTTGAAGAATTTTTGAATTAATTAAAGTCCTATTTCTTTGTTGTAATACAGGAAAATTAGAACTTGCAGAGCTATATGCAGAATTTCTTCGATCAAAATATGAAGGGTTTGTTCGTCCTCCTTGATATGAAGAGTTTTGACTTCTTCCACCCCTTCCTCTTCCTTTGGCTATTTGCCAAGGAGGATCCATACTGCATCAATAATCAGGAATTTGATCAGCATACCATAACAGATATTCAAAGAGATCTTCATAAAGTGTGTCCTTTGTGATAAGATCATTAATGACTTTCCGAAGTATGAGCATGTGTAGATCCATATTTAGAGGAACTCCTTTTATAAAGGTGATTAAGAACTTTTCAGAGAAGAAGTGTAGAAATAACTTCATTATATCGGTAAACATTAATCACTTAAGTCAATATCAAACCAATAAATTTCATTTTCAAGGAATTCGTCGTGGTTAAGGAATAAATCTTCTTCTATTAGGCTACGAATTAGATTTTCTAAGATAAGAAAATGAATATCTTCATTTAAAGGAATGCATTTGATAATAGTAATTATAGTTTTCTCAGGGAGGAAGTATGTGTAAAAATTCATGTTAGATATTCACGAGATAGAAAATCAGGCAAAGAATTTTCACTACCCTT
>NW_025846345.1:0-1668 GCF_002878395.1 Capsicum annuum | reverse complement strand
TGGATAATATGCAGTAGACATACGGGGAATATCAGCGTATTTTTTTCAAGGTTGTTTTTTAATCATACCTTTTAGCTTATTTAGCTCGAAAGAGATTATATCTCCATTATTTTGAGTAGATTCGATATTATCAGCAAAATTAGACTCGAGTTTTTGCACAAAATCATCAAAAATATTAAGAGGTTGAATGTTTAAACGAGAGAACTTTTTATCTAAGAGTTTTTCCAATTGGTCTAATTGAGAAACCTTTTCAAATCCTTCTATTTCAGGAGGTCTTTGGATACCAGGTTTAGATAAAATATATCCTTCTTCTTCTTTGTTTTCGGAAGTAAAAGGAATGTTAGAGGAATTCATCAGCGGGCTAAGTTTGTTGACTAACTCAATTAATTCGTCCAGTTTTTTATCAAGAGAGGAAATATGTTCTCCTAAAACTTTAACATAAAGACTCAAATAATTATTTTGGGCGATAAGGTTATTTATTTCAGAAACAATAATTTTCCAACATCTTCACTAACAAATTTTTGGAAAGCAGAAAAAGTCATTCCAGTATTATTGGGTAATATAAAAGAGGACTGAGGAGGATATAGTGCCTGAGTAATTGTACCATCAGAATTTTGATAAGATCTTTCAATTATTTTGATATATGATGGCAAATATGCAGACATAAACCATGGTACCAAAAAAATAATTTTATTATGTAAGACACATATTTCATTGAATTCTTCGAAAATATTCCGTAATTCATCAGGATTATAAGTCTCGAAAAATCATGTCCTAAAGGTTTTCCATTTTTCAGAAAAAAATTCTTTCTGAATATATTTCCTTGCCTGAGAACCAAGACTAAAATCAATAAGTTGTGTCATCATAGTTAAACAGAATTGATATCAAAATCCATCTCAGATGGGGTAGGATTTTCATTATCAAAATCTTAAACTATATTAGTTTTGGAGTTGATTTTATCTTTTCTACACCTTTAGGTGTAACATGCGAATCTGCAGAATTAATAATATGCAAGGATGCCGCTCGATTCCTAGCTGGACCATAATCAAGTTCGATAGGAGAAATATGATGTATTGAAGGAAGTCTTCATGGTAGTGAAAAAGAATTTCTATAGACTGGGGGATTATTATCAAATTATAGACAAATTCGTCCATCTATATTTTGAGTTACTTGAGTTAACTCTGAATTAGTCACATCCTCCGCCAATTGTTTTTGGAGAAGTGACTGAGTTTAAAATCCATGTTTTGGGAAAGTCAATTTCATCCCATCAAATAGGTCTTCGAGTAGTAACCCTGGATTTTATAAAATTAGTTTCAATAAGCATAGTGCAATCAGAAGTATCATCTATTAATTTACATCGAGGATTTAAAGTTGATAACAAATTATTAAAACAACTGAACAATTCCTTTCTTTAAATGCTGATGAACAGACTATTCAACTCCTAAATAAGCATGATATTGATATTTTTAAACATAATTATAATTATATGCATATTGGCCTAGTACAAATTGCCTTTCGACCTGTAACATTAAAGGGTCTCCCTGAAACATTTTTAGCTGCTTTGCGTGATGCTAGAAATTTAAATTTTAGAAAATCCTTAATAGGATCTATTGAATCTACTCTTGCCTATGGTCCTGTATATTTTAATACTCAGCCAAATTTACAATT
>NW_025846344.1:946-1751 GCF_002878395.1 Capsicum annuum | reverse complement strand
AATCGATAATATATGCGGTAAGATAATCCTATAAGTTCAGATCTAGGAGCATAATCATATCCATGGGTTTTAACATTTAATGTTAGAGCATGAAGAATGTTTACATCAATCAAAGATAATTGTAAATTTGGTTGAGTATTAAAATATACAGGACCATAAGCAAGAGTAGATTCAATAGATCCCATTAAAGACTTTCGAAAATTCAAATTTCTAGCATCACGCAAAGCTGCTAAAAACGTTTCGGGAAGACCCTTTAGAGTTAGAGGCCGAAAGTCAATTTGAACTAAGCCAATATGCATATAACTATAATTAAGTTTAAAAATATCAATATCACGCTTATTTAGGAGTTGAAGAGTCTATTCATCAGCATTTAAAGCAAGAGATTGTTCCGTTGTTTTAATAATCTGTTTATGTTTTATTTTATAAAAAAATCCATATTCATATATAGTTTTTAATTCAACTTTAGGAATAGTCCATTTATTTAGTAGATCCATATCTAGAGGTAAATCTACCTCTTTGAGTTTTGTACTTTTAGTACTTAGTTCTCCCATATCCATAGTTGGAAGAGTCTTATATCTATGCTAAACATCTTCACCTCACCTAACATATTTACTATGAAAATTCGCAGGCTCTGATACCATTTACAGGATCTCTTAGGCTGGGGTATGCCACTCAGCCTACCAGACCATATAATAATATCGGATTAAGCCAAAGTTGAAAAACCGAACCAAAGCACCAACCGAAATAGAAAAGAATCTTAAGTAATTTTATGACTGTATGGACGATTCTTTTACCCAAACATGGG
>NW_025846344.1:0-846 GCF_002878395.1 Capsicum annuum | reverse complement strand
GGCCTGTCAGAGATTTAATAACCTTATGTTGAACCTGTGTGTCTAGCCTTGTCTCATCAACACGGGCTAGAGAGGCACAACTTACTAGACGGCGTCACAGAGACAACGTTAACATAAGTCTATTGAACTCGACTGTACCTCCATTTTGGAACCAAGTCAAGAAATTAAAAAGATTCTTTCATATTTTGATAGAGTCTGGAGCTTTCATAGTTAACATGTCAACGAAGTTAGATCTTCAGCATAGATATAAGAAATCGTTTTAGCCGGACATAGTCACGACCGGATTATGGTAGAAGTTTTTTAATGAATAACTATAATAAGTAAAAAGATATGTACCTGATTTGTCGGGAACCCAACGAAAATAGTAGTAAACAAGTAGCTTCTTCTTTATTTATTTCTTGAATATATTACAAAGAGAGAGAGAGAGAGATTAGGAAAAATAAAGGAGAGAATTTCTGAAAACTCTTGACTCTTCTCAAGAATGAGGCACCAATATATAAGAAAAAAAAGAATCTTGCACAGTAACAGATGGGTCCCTGTGCACAGTGTTTTTACTATTACAGAGAGGAAATTATTACAATGGCATCTTATCCATCAGTCATATGTCGTCTTTTCCTTTCCATTTCTTAATAAATGCTTCAGCTTTTTCAAGTTCTTTTTCTTCTAGTAGAATTTCCGGAGGTTGTGCATCAGTAATATCTTCAGTATTTGTTTTGGTACTATTCATTGATACATCTGAATTTTGCTCAACAGTTTGCAGTAATTTATCCCTGACCTCTAATAAATATTCTTCGATCATTTGCATTTTATTGCCGCCATGTGCAGATATTCTTCGGGAAACATAGT
>NW_025846343.1:0-1275 GCF_002878395.1 Capsicum annuum | reverse complement strand
AATGGTTTAAAATGCCGTCATCTAGGCGAATTTCGGTGGTATAAAGACACCTTCCTTAGTCGTGTCATGGACTTACCCGAAAGTAAGTATGAACATTGGAAAGCTAAATTCATTGACGGTCTTCCCCCCTTATTTGCTGAACGTGTTCGTAAAACCCTTAGAGGATCTTATGGCGAAATTCCTTATTCAGAAAAAACTTATGGTCAACTAATTGTAGCTTGTACACAAGAAGGCTTAGCCCTCTGTAATGAGCTAAAATTAGCTCGACAAGTCAAACTTAATAAACTCAGAGAGAAATCTCAATTAGGCGACTTCTGTGAACAATTCGGCATGGAAAAACCCTTGGTTCAAAAATCCCAAAATTATTCAAAATATAAGCCTTACCGTAAACACTCTAGACATCGGAGTAAGGAGGAGCGCGAAGCTCGCAAGACCTTCCGAAAGTCTACTAGATTTGCTAAAAATCATTCGAAGCGTGATTTAGCAAAAATCAAATGCTATAAGTGTAATCAATATGGTCATATTGCTCCCAATTGCAAATTGCAGAAACTTAAGTCTTTAGGACTTTCTGAAGAAGTTCATGACCAAGTTTATAATTTGTTATATACCTCTGACTCTGAAACTGATTCAACTTCCGAAAATGATTTTGAGCTACCTAATTCAGATAGTGAGCAAGATCAGAATAATAGTTGTAATGACTGTGATAATAATTTGTGCAATTGTGATGAAATGATGTATAAACTTCAAGCGCAATTCGAAGACCTCGATCTTGATGTCAAAACTCTTACTGTTGACAATATTCTTGAATTACTTAGAGAAGTTTCGGATGAAAAACTTCGTGAGAAGATTCTAAATCTTGCTACTCAAAAAATTTTGACTTCTTCTAGTACGTCTAGAGATAACACTTTCGAAAATCAACCTATGTCCTATTCTTTAGCCGAAGTAAATCGACGGCTTGCTATAAGTAAAACTCCCGGTAGAGACACCACTTTTGACGATTTAAAACTCAAAGTTGAAAAACTCAAAAAGGAAATTATTTCGTTACAACAAAATCAGATGGTTACTGATCATCGACTTTTCAAACTCGAAGAAACAACGAAAGTTTCAACTTCCTCTTCAAAAGGAAAGGAAAAAGATTTTGAAAAAAATTCTGAGGATACTCTTCACCTCGAACATTTCAATACCGAGAATTTGAAAAATGATTCTTTTCTAGGAATGATGCAAATTGTCTCTTCCCATAAATGGTATATTAATTGTACCATACTGATTAATAAA
>NW_025846342.1:241992-247695 GCF_002878395.1 Capsicum annuum | reverse complement strand
GTTCAGGAACTCCTGGAAAATGGAAATTTTATTTTATGTTCAGAATCTTCCTGGAAAATAAAAATTTACTTTTTGGTTAGGACTCTCTTGGATAATGAGAATTTATTTAATGCTCAGGATCCTTCTGGATAATGGGAATTTACTTTATGCTCAGGAACCTCCTGGATAATGAGAATTTACTTTCTGCTCACGACCCTCCAGGATAATGGAAATTTACTTTATGCTCAAGACCCTCCTGGATAATGGATATTTACTTTCTGCTCACGACCCTCCTGGATAATGTGACTTTATTTTTTGCTCAGGACCCTCCTGGATAATGGGAATTTACTTTCTATTCAGGACCCTCTTGGATAATGAGATTTTATTTTCTGCTCAGGACCCTCTTGGATAATGGGATTTTATTTTCAACTCTGGACCCTCCTGGATAATGGGATTTTATTTTTTAGTTCAGGATCCTCCTGAATAATGAAAATGTTATTTATCAACTCAAGACCATCCTGGATCATGGGACTTTTCTTCTCTAGTTTAACTTTTATTTTGAGTTCAGGAATATGTTTGAAAAATCAGAAATAGCAAGTTAGGAGCCCGCCTGAAAAATAGGGTGAAGAAAATAACAAGTCGGAGCCCGCCTGAAGAATAGGGTAAAGATTTTCAAGTTTAAATCAGAAGAAAGTCTAAAGAATAAGTCAATTGTCAAGTTCCTCTCCAACGTCAAGAGCCAACATGGAGGAACATTTCGTGTTTCAATTTTAATTAAAAATAACAACTATCTCACCATTTGAGGAGTCATGAAGATTCAAGTCAAGATTCTAGAAAAGCAGCATAGATAGGATCTTTCACTTGTATCTTTATTTTATTTTTTGTTATTCATTTGAATGTAAAAGCAGAATGTCATGAACTAGAGACTCGACGGAACCTGACTCGAACTCTAACTCATTGTCTTACCATTTTACCTCTTTAAACTACACATGACCTGATTTTCTTATAACCCAGATATGTATGCAATCCAAAGGACTCGGTCATATCTTTTCTTGTATTTTACATTATCCTTACCTTTTGAATAATCGGAGGGTCAAAACTCATCTATTTGTCTACTTCTTTGTATGCAAAATCGAGATTTCAAATAAAGAGGGGTAAAATCTAGACAAGTGATTTTTGACCCTCTCCGAGTTTTAAATCTATTTTTCAGCATTAAATATTTATATTTTTGTCCAATATTTATTTTAGCTCTTATTAGATTTTTAATAAGTTTTTGTTAAAAATAAATGAAAATAAATAAAGTTACATTTTTGAGATATTTTTATTTTTCACTTTTGTTTTTAAATTAATACAAAAAATTCGAAATATATATTTTTTATTCTAATTTTAATAAATAAGTTAACAGTTTTAGTATTCTCTTAATTATATTTATTTTAGGCTATTTATAAATTTTTATTGTATTTTCTTAAAATATAAAATTTAATTAGTTAATATTCTTTTATTATTATTATTATTATTATTATTATTTCTAATTTATTTTATATATTTTAATTTTTTTTACAAAAATCATCATTATCCTAAACTACCGAAACCACCCCACAATCCCATAACTTCCCAACCTCTCCCCTTTTTCAGCATAACTTCCAACCCCTCCCCCAATAAAATACATACCATCAGACAGTAGAAAAGTTACGTACATGATCACACTGACACAGACAGAGAGGGAAAATAGTGAGAAAAACCAGAAACATAGACAGAGAGAAAACATCAGATAAAAAGGAGAGAAAAGAGTGTGAAGTTGAAGTTCTAGGATTCCGATTGAATTTTTTGGTGACAGCATTCGAGTTTATGCTTTAATTCATCAACATGTTCTTATTCGATTCCGTATCATTTAAGTTATGAATTATTCTATAGAAAAACATGAATGAAAATGTTCAAATAGTTTCATGCATTATTCAGTTTGTATGAATGTATGATTACGTGAATTTTCGATCATTATATGTTGTATGATTAAATTACCAAATATTTATATGTTTTTACATAGATGTGTTTGGAATTAGAATTCTGTGTGTTTAATACTATCAAGTTAAAAATTCGAAACAGAAAGGAAAAAAAGGAAAAGAAAATTCACGCATAGTCCACATTCTGCAAAACACACACAGAACACATCTTAATTCTCACATGTTCCATTTTCCATTCAACACTATATACACAATTTACACACAATAATCTTTTACACAGACCACACAAACACAAACAGTGAATGGAGAAAAACAAAAATTCAGAGTGGAAAATGTTTTAAAAATGAGGTATAAATCAGTAAAATAGTAGATGAAAATAGTAGGAATAGAGATAAATAATGAGTTTGAGGGAGATTTGAGTGATAGGGGAGAGAAAAAGATGGGATTGAGAGAAAAAGACGGGATTGACTGGTCCGAAGAAGTTTTCGCCGAAAAATTCTACTGCCGCCACTGCCTCACCACTAGCCGGTGAAGCCCAGCGCTGCTGCATTCTTTTCCCCCTTTTCGTGTCGTCCAATAATCCTCGAGCCTTAATTGCTCATCACTAATGGCCACCGTGGCAGGAAATTGCCGAAAAACTCATAAATCCGACCCCTAGGGGTCTATTCCGGCAAAAAATCACCGGTAATCCACCATTCTATCCAAAATCATCCCAAATAGACCCGTTTCCGTCATCAGACCCACTAGAAAATGTCGGACCCTTCCCCCCCCAAATCGGCAAAACTGATGGATAATATGGCTATCGTTCTTTTCTTGCTGTTTTCATTCACTGTCGCCGCCCACACCGGCTGACCACTTCTCCAGCAAAAATAGTCGCATACCTCTGTTTCCCTCTTTTCCCTCATCACTATCTCACCGAATTTAACCACCGGCGAACCTTAAACATATCCACAACCGCTGCCGTACTGAAAATGGTTGGATATAATTGGATTTTTATCCTTCATTACTCCGACGATGTTCATTTTCAAGGAAACCCTAAATTGTAAGAAGTTTTTGTTATTGATATTTAGGAGCACTACTCTTTTTATAATTTTTGCATTACAAATTGCAATTATATAATAAAAGGAAAAAATATATATTCTATGTAAACTACTTAAATCTAATTAAATAATGGTCACTGTCTATTGTTTAAAATCTGACAATATTAATTTTATTTCAAGCGTCAAATTGGTACATTATTATTATTTTTGTTATTATTATTATTATTATGTGATTATCTTGACCATTTTCGAATGAATTTTTTGTATTTTAATATTTTTATAGGCTTATTCAATAATCAAGACTCATCCTATAATCGAGAAAAGAAATGAGATGAAAAACCAACTGGAAGGGAGCGAACTTGTAAAACAATGAGTTAGGTTCTTAACCTCTAAATAATTAAAGTTTAACATACAAGAGAAAGTTAACGATGAAGTTGGAAAGCCCTGTTACCAAACATTCATTATAATAAAATTTATCATACCATTGGAAGCCGATCTATTTGGGTTGGGTATATTCTAAACACGTTAGACACTTATTTAGATTGAAAAAAGGAAACGATCCATAAATGCCTAAAGGCACGAGAAATATATCAAAACTTGTGGTATGATCGGAAAGTACTGCTATCGGGAAGCCACACATTAATATAATTAAATAATTTAAAATAAATTAAAAGCGGGATATAAGTAAATTTTAGGCTAACAAAATGTTATATATATCTATAAGTTTAATTTAAGCTAGAATCAAGTTATAAAAGCGATCGTGCTAGAACCACGGGATTCAAGGGGTACTTCATACCTTCCTCTCGGTCAACAGAATTCCTTACCTAATTTTTAATTTTCACAGACCAATAAAGAGTCATTTCCTTTTGATTAGGGATTCAAAAAGGTGACTTGAAACACCATAACTCAATTGCAAGAACACCATAACTCAATTTCAAGTGGTGACTCTGTAAATAAAATAATCCCTATTCAAAACCGTCACTTTAATTAGAAAAATCCTTTGACTCCTCGAGCAAAAAAGAGATGTGACACCAACTGGGGTTACAGCTTGGACCCCGATTAACTTATATTGGGGCATGTCGGTTACATGATACCTCCCACAGTTTCAATCAGTATTCAGTTTATCCCAGTTCAGGTTTGCTTGATCAAGTAGACATATTTCAATATTTATTCAGTCAGTTTTATAGATTATTTCAGTTATTCAGATATTCAGATCATTTCAGTACATGCCTTACTTGGTATTGCATTCTCAGCTTTACATGTTCATATTTTCATGCTCAGTATCCATACATGAACCTCAGTATGGTTTTATAGTCTATTCAGCTTTACATGAGACTTACATACAGTATCCATGTTCTACTGCTTCCCAACTTCAGTCCTATTCATTCTACAAAAGTAATAGATTTAAGAAACTAAGTATAGTGATTCACCAGCTTATTATATTATGTTTGTTACTCATGTTTTAAGATACTTCAGCTTTTAGTTTATTTTAGTCTCTTGGTGAGTCTACTTGTACTTAGAAGGCATGCTTTAAGATTATATACCTATTCAATTTTACGTATTGCATTCACCCCCACCCACTCAGTATATTTCAGAAGTACTGATCCACATATATATCTATGTGCTACACTGTCTCATAATGTAGGTGCCAGTTATAGCCTACAAATCAGAATCAGACAGTTGTAACTTTCAACTGGCAGGTGATGAGTTCTCCTATTTTGGAGACTCCAGTCTGATGTTGTTCATGTACTTTATTTTTATTATTCATATGTATTGATTAGTGGTAGTTGGAGGCATGTCCCAGCTATCCATAGTCAGTATAGTAGAGGCTTCATAGATAGTCAATTAGAGTCATGAAATGTAAATTTTAGTTCTCTCTTTAGTTTTATCAGTATAATGTTTATTCAGATTATGTTATGATTATGTTTCCGCACAGCAAATTCAGCTATTTTATATATTCTAAATCAGTTGATCAAGTACCATGACAGTTCATGGGTTAGCTAGGGATCACTTGTGGTTCCAAGCACCGTGCTACGACTAGGGGTAGTCTCGGGTCGTGACAGTTTCTAGTTATATTAGGTTTTACATTGGATCAAAGTGTAAATTAAAAATTTGTGGGCTATTCTCTAATTTTCCTTAATTTCTTAATTCTTAATAAAGTAATTGTCGCCTACAATCAATTATTAAAACTTGAATCACCTACACCTCATTTTAAAACTCTTTTAACTCAATTGCCCATGTCTCTATGACCTTAATTCATATTTATTACTTTTCTCATTTTTCTAATATTTTTTTATATTTTTTCTCATTTATGTGTTATGGTAAAAAATCTTCAAGAATCATTCCTTTAATTCTCTAAATTGTGATAAATATACTACCTAAAAAAACAAAAAAATTCGTAACTCTTTTATTTATGATGCAAAAATCAAAAGTCTCTTATTTAATTCTCTTAAATCCTAACCTATATATTTACATATGTGCATTTTTATATCATCAATAATATATTAACCTTTCATTTTTTTTCTTGATTTTTTTAATACATTTATTTATTTTTGTTTAAAATATAAATCATTTTATCTTTTTTCTCTCCTTTATTTGCTTTAATATTTCATATCCATAACTCATATTTAATTATCTAATTAATTTTACTCTTAATAATATTCATAATTCACGTGTTGTTCATCTTCATAACCCCTAAATATTTAATTTAAAATTTAAGATAT
>NW_025846342.1:192523-238992 GCF_002878395.1 Capsicum annuum | reverse complement strand
AAAAACTCCACATACCTTGAATGATGAACTTTAGATCGATACTCGTTTTTGAGATGTTAATCTTGCCTTTGAATGATGGTTCTTGGAGTTCTTGAATTAGAAACTTGGAATCTTGAATAAATTTGCACAATTAATGGTGAACTTTGGAGGTTCTTGAAGTTGGATATAGGAGCTTAGGGTTTTCTTTTTGAGGGAATTTGATGAAATATAACATATAATGCTTCTAATAGGCTTTAGTATAGGGTTTGGACGGATTTTGGGTGAGGGGGAATGACCAAAACGCCCCTAAAAATCAAATAATTCTCAAATTTGTCCTTTGTGGACTGTTTTGATAGTCTGAAGTAGATCAACCATAATGTTTTACTTCGATATCCAAATTGGATGAAACCAATTTCATTAGAAAGAGGACTCTCATATATTTCCATTGATATATAGTATCTCACCCAGATCATTGTTTATGAGGATTTATGATCATTTGAAGTTGACCCAAAAATTCACTTTGGATAGGCTGAAGTAGATCGACCATAACTTTTTGCTCCGATAGATAAATTATATGAAACCAATTTCATTGGAAATAGGACTCGCAGAGATTTCTGTTGATATATAGTAGATCACCTAGATCATTATGTACTAATAGGTATGATCGTTTAAAGTTGGAGCAAAAATACGCCAGGCCTCAGTACTTTTTCCTGTACGTTTTACTGTTCACTACTATTTACGATTAGATCGGAATGTTCATAACTCGTCTTTCGGGTGTCTATTTTGGATGATCCACATATCGTTGGAAAGATTATTTGATACTCTACGCAATGGTGGGTCATAATCTAAGACATTTTGCATGAAAAATTTATAATTCATTCTAGAAGATAGAACCCAACACATTTATGAACAAAATTTCAATGAAAAATTTCTCGGGGTATTACAGATATCTCAATATACACTGTCTACATAGTTCTATAATGCAGGGATTGCTACTAAGGGTCAAACCTTTGCTGGCAGGAATGCCCCCATCCCTGGGTTCGCTCGATGCCGATTCCTACTTCTAACTGAATAAACATTGATTGATTTCTAGACGGTACTAGACTTGATTGAACTGTTACTGATCGTGTAATCTAACTAAATAAACTGAGTTTACTGGGTCCTGCTGACTGACGGAATACTACTGAGTTTTATTAACTAACTGAGTTCATTAAGTTCTGAACTAAATACTAAACTGAGACTGTGACTGATTACTGAGTACTACTATTCGTGATACTAATGAGACTGTTCTGTAATCGCTGTAACTCTAGGTAGTAGCTAGATTTTTAGGTATTGAATACCTACAGGACTCGATAGCATGAAAAGTAAAGCATATCCATTGTCAATTGTTCACAATTCATTCACTGAGACATTTTATCAAACACTTGGAGGTTATGTACTTGTACATGAATGAGAATATATGGTAACGTTTCATGATTCCCCTATTCAATTCACATGGGCATTCTATCAAGCACGTGGAGATTAATACTTTAATATGGGACAATTCACCAAACACATGGGGATCATGAACTTGGACGTAGGAATATCTTAAACATGGGAGCATAGCATGATTACATAACTAAGATCATGAATTAGGGAATTCATATGTAATTCGCTTGAAATAGGACATAAGTGTTTCATTAAAACATGTAAAGTTCATAGATTGTACGTAAGAATGTCTTAAATATGAGGGAACTATAGAGTTACATGGCAAAGTTCTTAGCTTGGGAATTCATCTTAAAATTAACTTAACATGATATGGGAATTTCATCAAACATGTGGAAAGCATGAATTTTTAACATGAGAATATTGCTAAACATCATGAATTTAGGATCTATCATGGAATTTACTTGGATAAAGCATGGGAAATTCAAATTCATTGCATGAGGAATTTAAAATCTTGCATGGAATCACAAATGGGCTGATTTGAATTCAAAACCACCATGAAAACATAAAATTCAATCTTTCTTGAACATACATAATACCATAATAATGGAAAATTCATTCTTTAATTAAAAGAAAAGAGTTTTTGGGCTCTATGGGTGAAAGAGGACAAATGGATGAACTCCCACATACATTAAAGCTTTAATATTGAAGGAGAAACACAATCTTGAAAGCATTATTGAATTAGGAAGCTTGAGTTCTTGCTTTTATTGAAGAAAAGTTGATGAAGTTCTTGGTGTTCTTGAGGAGACTAGGGTTTTTCTTTGAGATAAAAGATGAATGATTGAGTGTATATTGCTTTTGGGGGCTGAAATTAAGTGTTATGGCGGATTTGGGTGAGGGGAAGTGACCAAAGTGCCCCTAGACCCTTTAGAAATTGAATTAGCGTGTGAAACAGTTCCGTAATCCGCATGCCGATGCGTCGCATTGCTATCCCGTTGGCTTACTGCCTCACACAAAAAATGCCATAACTTTTTGCCCGGATATTGGATTTTGGCAAAATTGATATTGTTGGAAAGCTAATTCAATTATCTACAAATTTTTAGGTATTGATCTGCAAAATTCTATGTATATAAATATTTATACACATTTAAAGTATACCCTTGTAGAATCGAATGCCAAACTTTGGACGAATCAAAGGCTCTAAGATTAACTTTATTCTAAGTGATTCTTATGAACATTTTCACCTCAAAATCAAATCAAACATGAGGATAAAGATCATGAACTTATATTTACATGGAAATCATTTGGATTATAGCTTTTTCACGTAGGAACTACGGTTCAAAGACTAGCCCAAAAATACGGGGTATTACACAGGGCCAGATTCAATATTTGATGCAGAGAAGAAAGTTCAGCTAATCAGAGAAAGGCTTAAGACAGTCCAAAGCCAACAGAAGTCCTATGCAGATGTGAGGAGGAGAGATCTTGAGTTTGAGGTTGACGGCTTGGTTTATTTGCAAATTTCTCCCTTAAAAGGAGTGAACAGATTTGGCAAAAAAGGGAAGCTTAGTCCCTGATATATAGGCCCTTACAGGATCTTGAGCCATTTTGGAAAGGTAGCTTACAAGCTTGAGTTGCCTGCAGAGTTACCATTAGTCCATCCAACATTCTATGTGTCTTTGTTAAAGAAGTATATTGGTAACCCAGCGGTTGTAGTCCCTTTAGAAAGTATAGATGTTCAGAATAGTCTCTCTTACGAAGAAGTTCTAGTCAAAATTCTTGACCGTTAGATTCCCAGACAAAGGAACAAAGAAGTTCCTTTGGTCAAAGTCTTTTGGCGAAACCAGTCTGTTAAGGAAGTCACTTTGTAAGTAGAAGTAGATATGCGAACCAAGTACCGTTGTCTCTTCTCCGCAAACTCAGAATCAACCTAAAGTTACAGTTTTCCTTAGATTTATTCTACTTTATACTCAGTTCCAGCTGCATATCATTCTCATGTCATTCATGCATTCACAAATCAGTTCACCCATATGTCATGTTTTAGTTGTGCATGTCAGTATATAATCTCAGTAAGTATTCTCAACTTAACCAGTCTCATTAGAGGACGAATGTTCTCAAGGGGGAGATATTGTAATACCTTGTACGTTTTTAGCTTAATTCAGCTCTCAGTGCTTGCTTAAGATACTTAGAACCTAAAATAAAACTAAGTGTTGAGACTTAGTCATTTCTTAAACTCCTAAACTAAGTGTATTTATCATGAATAGAGTGACTAAACAGGTAAATTCATCTGTTGAAAATGACCGAACAGATATTGACATCTGTTGCAACAGATGACTAACTTATTGCAATAAATGACTTATCTACTAAAAATTATCAAACAGATATAGACATGTGTTGTAACAGATGACTAAGATGTTGCAACATATAAATCATCTGTTTGAAATTATCAAATAGACAGGATATATATTGAAAAGCAATTTAAAATACTAAAGCTCAAATGTTTTTAGGATAACTCAAACATTTGTCCCCTTGTCTAAGGTCTTGTCTTAAAGACTTGTCTTCAATGTTAATTAAATTAATTTAGTTATTACTAATAATTGCTTAATTTGAATCAACAAATGACGAACTTGTTACAAACATCTATTGCAACAAAAGAATAACTTGTTGCAACAAATAGGTCATCTGTTGAAAAATAATTAAAATACTAGGAAACTCAAACGTTTTTAGGAGAACTCAAATGTTTGTCCCTTTTTCTTAAAGACTTGTCTTTAATTTTAGTTAAATCAACTTAGTTATTACTAATAATTGCTTAATTTGAATCAATAAATGGCTAACATGTTGCAACAAATGATTCATCTGCTGGAAATTATCAAACAGATAGAAAATCTATTGTAACAGATGGGTCATCTATTAGAAAGCAATTAAAATACTAGAAAACTTGAATGTTTTTAGGAGAACTCAAATGTTTGTCCCTTTGATCCTTTTGCATTTGATGTATGGTATACTATTTTTGTCTTCTTTACCGGTTTCATGAAATTTTTCATGTTTTTCACTTATTCGTTGTGCCCCTGTTGAAATTTTTAGAATCTATTTAGGTCAAATTTTGTTCGTATATCACTTGGGCGTTACTTCATAGGTGATTTTGTAAGTAAAATTATGATTTTTGTTGAATTTCTTATTTGGTGTATCTGCTACTGCTACAATAGATAGAACCTGCAATTTGAATCTAATGTATGAGTCATCTGTTGCAATAAGTGAGTAATCTATTACAACAGATGATTCACCTGTTGCAAATGATTCACCTGTTGCAATAGATGACCCACATATTGGATTCATGTTATAATACTATAATACGAGTTCAATAGATGAGTAATCTGTTGAAACATATAACTCATCTATTGCAACAGAGTACCCACATATTGTTGCAACATATGACTCATTTGTTGCAATAGATCACCCATATGTTGTTGCAAAATATGACTCATCTATTGAAATAGATTACCCACATGTTACAATAGATGACTCATCTATTGGATTCACGTTGCATGTTTGATCCCTTGTTAAAAAAACAGCAGTAGAAGATACACCTAGATGAGAAATTTAACTAAAAATTATAATTTTACTTAATATAATCACCTATAAAGTAATTCTCAAGTGATATACGAATAAAATTTGACCTAAAAAAATTTGATCAAGTAGCAACACTAGCGTTAACAACAACAACAATGGTCAACAACAACAACAAGATGATGATGAACAAGAAGAGATGATAATGAAGAAGAAGATGATGATAATGAAGAAGAAGATGATGAATAAAGCAACAACAACAATGAAAAACAAAAATCACGAAGAGAGAAAACTATAATAAATGAGAACAGAGAGAAACACATTTTTTCCCTCCATTTCTGTAACACCCCACATTTTTGGGCTAGTCTTTAAACCATCGTTCCTACGCGTGTAAACTCTAATACCATGATTTTTATTTGAATATGTATGTAATGATCATTATCATAGTGTTAAGAATGCTTTTGAAGTGAAAGATGTTCGTAGGAATCACTTAGAGCAAAGCTTGAGTAAGAGCCTTTGATTCAGCCAAATCTTTGTATTCAATTCTACAAGGGCCTACTATGAAAGTGTATAACTTTTGATATATGTGGAATTTTGCATCTCAATACCCACCAAATGATAGATAATTTAATTAGATTTCAAACGATACCAATTTTTGCTTAATCCGATATTAGAGTAAAAAGGTATGCCCATTTTACCAAAGTGGTGTCTGTCTGCCAAAGCGCGATGGCCAGGGTGACGGACCATCGCGCCAAACCATCATCCTTAAGCAGAAAAATAGAAATTTGGTCATTTTATGATAGTTGCAGTGATGGTCAGTCACGGGAGTGATGGTCCGTCGCCCAAACCGTCACCCGAGATTGTTCTGTACTGTTATGTCATTTTTAAAGTTTTTTTGGGTCTTTTTGCACTCTTTTAGCCCCAAAATTACGCCGTTTAAGCCATGTTAAGGCTGAATATAAATCCAAAACAACCTTAAATCCCTCATTCTCAGCATAACACCAAAATTTCTCCAAGAACATGCGGTTCACTCTTCCTCACAAGCTCTCAAGAACACCATAATAAGGGTTTCTCTCAACAATTCATTTTCAAGGGTTCCCAACTCAAATATTCCTTCAAGAAATCAACAAGTTCAGGTATGTGGGAGTTCATTTATGGTTTCCTTTCACCCATGGAGCCCAAGAAACCTTTCTTTGATTAAAAAGATGAGTTTTCTTTTATTATGAAGATGCATATGCTCAAATGGGTTTATTTTATAATTTTCCTTAGTGATTTGAACTCAATTCGTACTATAGTTCAAACTTTAATTGGTGCAACTCCTTACTCATTGGTATATGGAACTGAAGCAGTTATACCTGTAGAGATTGAGATTCCATCTCTTCGAGCAGTTGTGGAAGAGAAAATCAATGATGATCAGTGGGTCAAAAATTGATTAGAGCAATTAAGCCTGATTGATGAAAAAATATTGACGTCAGTATGTCATGGACAACTATACCCGAAGAGAATGGCAAGGGCATATAATAGAAAGGTACGTCCCAGACATTTTGAAGCTGATTAGTTAGTACTAAGACACATCCTTCTCTATCAGATTGAAGCCAAATGCAAGTTTTCTCCTAATTGGAAAGGACCTTTCATGGTGAAAAAGTATTACCAAATGGTGCATTACATCTGAATGATGTAAAAGGTAAAATGGAAGGAATGCCGGTCAATGTTGATGCAGTCAAGAGATATTATGTATAATATTCATGTACATTTATGTCATGTATGTTTTGTACTTGCATTTTTAAAAGATTGAAATGATGAAGACATTTTGTTCTACTATCCAAATATTATATCAACCCTTGCTTACCCTCTTTAAGCTTTGCTTTGATTTTTCTTTCATAACCCTCTTTTGGAATCAATTAAAGTCAAAAGTTCAAAATAAAAATAAAATAATAATAATAATAATAAAATTAATGATGGTGAAAAAAAATTAAAATCAAGCAAAAATGACTGGCCTGAACTACGTTTGACCTGTTTCTTGCTACGACAAGATACATAGGCAACCCTACTCTAGGGTTCGGTCTAATCAAGTAAAAAATTCAATTTACCCAGCATGAAATAAAACTGGGGAAAAATTATTTTCCTTAAAAGTCGATTCCAAAAGTTGTATGCTTCACCTAATGTCATGTATATTTTTTAGCCTCATGCTGCCCTTTCTTTCTAACCCTTTCCAAAAGCTAAGTTACAACCAAAGAAAAACTTCTAAATCAATCTTTGAGAATGTAAAGGCTAAACATGCTATGAGTGCATGATGTTTCATATTCTGTCATTGTTTTCCTAAAAAAAGTCTTATTGGTGAAAACCCTCCTGGGCACTATAAGACGATAATGAGTTGTGAGATCAATAAAAATGAGAGAGTCTTATGGGTGAAAACCCCAAAGGGAACCATAAGGCGATGACGAGTTGAGAGTGAAATGAAAATAAGATATACTCATTGGCGAAAACCCATTGAGGTGCCACTAGCCGAAGAAGGATTGTGATATAAAGGGAGCATGCTCAAGAATGGCTCCATTTCAAATTCAATAAGTGGGCAAAAGTTATAATGATTAGTGTGGGTAGATCAGGTTGTTTAATTTAAATGCATGTCATAATCACTGGAATTGGCTACCACACTCAGATAAGTTATTCTTTTTGTCATTTCAAAAAGGAGATGCCTATTGTCTTTTCCTATTCTTTTTATTATTTTTATTTTTATTTTTAATTTTTGTATATTTATCATCAAATGAAAAATCATCATCATTTTTTGTGTATTTTTTGAGTCGAATTCACGTTAAGTCAAGTGAGAAAGGACTTCAAAACTTGTTACTAACTCCTTCAATTGTACAAAGCAAGACAAAGGGCTGACACACAAAGACAACATATTTCAAAAATAAAGTAAGTTACTCAGGAATGCTTGTGACCTAATAGTTTTTGGACTCGCGGAAACATTAAATATGTATTAGAAGTTAAATCCAGAGGTATCATGCAGGAGAAAAATGATTTGAGTCGAGTTTCAGTAGTCAGAATTTGGGGTCAGAAGTACGATAAATCAATGATTTGAAAAGGAATTGAGCATGGCAAGTGCAAGAGCGATCGCCTCATAAGCCAAATGCCACAAACCAACCACCACATTTTTTAAAACTCATAATTTTTCTTTGTTTGAAATAGAGATAGAATATTTTCTTCACATTAAAGTTTTCAAATAAAGGATGCAATTCCATACTTCTGTCAATGCAAGAAGTAAGGTTACAACACACACATTCTAGATTCCAGTCATGGTGAATTTTATTCTTTTCAAGATGTACTTACCAAAGCTATTCCAGGCTTTGATTCATCCTTTCACTGTGTTTTTCAAAACTTTAAGATTCGATGACACTTACAAATTTTTGCAGTACAAACTGGGGAAAATTTTTATGTATGTTGTATGGGTAATCTATTTTATGTTTAGGACCCTCCTGGATAATGAAAATTTATTTCTGCTCAGGACCCTTCCTGGAAAATGAAAATATACTTTATGTTCAGGACCCTCCTGAAAAATGAGAATTTATTTTATGTTTAGGACCCTCCTAGATAATGGAAATTTTATTTTATGTTCAGGACCCTCCTGAAAAATAGAAATTTATATTATGTTAAGGACCCTCCTGGAAAATGGGAATTTTATTTTATGTTCAGGACCCTCCTGGAAAATGGAAATTTACTTATTGCTCAAGACTCTCCTGGATAATGAGAATTTACTTATGCTCAGGACCCTCCTGGATAATGGAAATTTACTTTATGCTCAGGGCCCCTATGGATAGTGAGAATTTACTCTATGCTCAGGACCCTCCTGGTTAATGGGAATTTACTTTATGCTCAGGACCCTCCTGGATAATGGGAATTTACTTTCTGCTCACGACCCTCCTGGATAATGGGACTTTATTTTTTGCTCAGGAGCCTCCTGAATAATGGAAATTTACTTTCTGTACAGGACCCTCCTGGATAATGGGATTTTATTTTCTGCTCAGGACCCTTTTGGATAATAGGATTTTATTTTTAGCTCAGGACCCTCCTGGATAATGAGATTTTATTTTTCAGCTCAGGACACTCCTGGATAATGGAAATATTATTTTTCAGCTCAGGACACTCCTGGATAATAGGACTTTTCTTTTCTTGTTCAACTTTTATTTTGAGTTCAGGAACATTTTTCGAAAATCAGAAATAGCAAGTCGGGAGCCCGCCTGAAAAATAGAGTGAAGGAAATAACAAGTCAAGAGCACGCCTTAAGAATAGGGTGAAGATTTTCAAGTTTAAATCAGAAGAAAGTCCGAAGAATTATTCAATTGTCTAGTTCCTCCACAACACCAAGAGCCAACATGAAGGAACATTTTGTGTTTCAGTTTTATTAAAAAATAACAACTATCTCACCATTTGAGGAGTCATAAAGATTCAAGTCAAGATTCTAGAAAAGCAGCATAGATAAGATCTTTCACTTGTATCTTTATTTTATTTTTTGTTATTCATTTGAATGTAAAAGAAGAATGTCATGAACCGGAGACACGACTGAACCTGAATCGAACTCTAACTCAGTGTCTCACCATTTTACCTTTTTGAACTATACGTGACCTGATTCCCTTATAATCCGGGATAGGTAGGCGATCCAAAACCAGGACTCGGTCATATCTTTGCTTGTATTTTACATTATCCTTACCTTTTGAATAATCAGAGGGTCAAAACTCATCTCTTTGTCTACTTATTTGTATGCAAAATTGAAATTTCAAATAAAGAGGGACAAAATATAGACACGTGATTTTTGACCCTCCCCGAGTTTTAAATCTATTTTTTAGCATTATATATTTATATTTTTGTCTAATATTTATTTTAGCTCTTATTTCATTTTTAATAAGTTTTTGTTGAAAATAAATGAAAATAAATAAATTTACGTTTTTGAGATATTTATATTTTTATTTTTCACTTTTGTTTTTAAAATAATATGAAAAATTCAAAATATATATTTTCCTTCTAATTTTAGTAAATAAGCTAGTAGTTTTTGTATTCTCTTAATTATACTTATTTTAGGCTAATTATAAATTTTTATTGTATTTTCTTAAAATATAAAAATTAATTAGTTAATATTCTTTTATTATTATTATTATTTATTATTTATTTTATATATTTTAATTTTTTTTTAAAAATCACCATTATCCTAAACTACCCAAACCACCCCACAATCCCATAACTTCTTAACCTTTCCCCCTTTTCGGCATAACTTCCCCAACCCCTCCCCCAATAAAATACATACTATCAGGCAGTAGAAAAGTTACATACATGATCACACCGACACAGAAAGAAAGAAAAATTAGTGAGATAAACTAGAAGTATAGACAGAGAGAAAACATCAGATAAAAAGGTGAGAAAAGAGTGTGAAGTTGATGTTCTAGGATTCCGCTTGAAGTTGTCGGTGACGGCATTCGAGTTTATGCTTTAATTCATCAACATGTTCTTATTCGATTCTGTATCATTTAAGTTATGAATTGTAATATAAAAAAACATGAATAAAAATGTTCAAATGGATTCATGCATTATTTAGTTTGTATGATTGTATGATTACATGAATTTTTGATTATTATATGTTGTTTGATTGAATTACGAAATATTCATATGTTTGTACATAGATGTGTTAGGAATTAGAATTTTGTGTGTTAATACTATCAAGTTAAAAATTTGAAACAGAAAGGAAAAACAGTGGAAAAGAAAAATCACGCATAGTCCACATCTGCAAAACACACACAGAACACATCTTAATTCTCACATGTTTCATTTTCCGTTCAACACCATATACACAATTCACACAAAATAATTTTTTACACAGACCACACAAACATAGACCGTGAATAGAGAAAAGCAAAAAATCAGAGTGGAAAATATTTTTAAAAGGAGGTGTAAATCAGTAAAATAGTAGGAATAAGGAGAAATAATGAGTTTGAGAGAGATTTGAGTGAGAAGGGAGAGAAAAAGATGGGATTGACTGGTTCAATGAAGTTTTCACCGAAAAATGCTACTACCGCCACTTCCTCACCACTAGCCGGCAAATCCCAGCGCTGCTGCATCCTTTTCCCCCTTTTCCCATCAGCCAATAATCCCCGGGCCTTGATTGCTCGTTACTAATAGCCACCGTCACTGGAAATTATCGAAAAACCAATAAATCCGACCCCTAGGGGTCTATTTTGGTGACAACTCACCGCTAATCCATTATTCCGTCCAAAACCACCCCAAATAGACTCGTTTCTGTCATTAAACCCACTGGAAAACGCTGGACCCCTCCTCCCTAAATTGGCAAAAACCGATGAAAAATATGGCTGCTGTTCTTTTCTTGCTGTTTTCATTCATTGTCGCCGCCAACGCTGGCCGACCACTTCTCTAATGAAAACAGTCGCGTACCTCCCTTTCTCTCTTTTCCCTTGTCACTATCTCATTGGATTTAACCGCCGACAAACCTCAAACATATCCACAGCCACTGCCGTCCTAAAAAATGGTTCGATCTGATTGTATTTTTACACGTCGTAACTCCGACGATGTTCATTTTCAAGGCAACTCTAAATTCTAAGAAGTTTTGGTTACTGATAATTAAGAGCACTACTCTTTTTGTAACTTTTGCATTACAAATTACAATTATATAATAAAGTAAAAAAATATATATTCTATGTAAACTACTTAAATCTAATTAAATAATGGTCTCTATCTATTATTTAAAATCCAAATTTCAAGCGCCAAATTGGTGCATTATTATTATTATTATTATTATTATTATTTGATTATCTTGACCATTTTTGAATGAATTTTTTGTATTGTAATATTTTTATAGGATTATTCAATAATCTAGACTCATCCTATAATCGAGAAAAGAAAAGAGAGGAAAAGCCAATTAGAAGGGAACGAACTTGTAAAACAGCGATTTAGGTTCTTAACCTCTAAATTATTAAAGTTTAACATACAAGAGAAAGTTAATGATGAAGTTGGAAAGCCCTGTTACCGACCATTTGTTTTAATAAAATTTGTCATACCATTGGAAGATGATCTATTTGGGTTGGGTAGATTTTACACACATTAGGCACTTCTTTAGATTGAAAAAAAGGGGAATGATCCATAAATTCCTCAAAGGCACGAGAAATATATCAAACTTGGGTATGACTGGAAAGTACTGCTACCGGCAAGCCATACATTAATATAATTAAATAAATTAAAATAAATTAAAAGTGGGATATAAGTAACTTTTAGGCTAACAAAATGTTATACATATCTAAAAGATTAATTTAAGCCAGACTTAATTCATTAAAGAGACTGCGCTAGAACCACAGGACTCAAGGGGTGCCTCATACCTTCCCCTCGGTCAACCGAATTTCTTACCCAATTTTCTATTTTAGCAGACCAATAAAGAGTCATTTCCTTTTGATTGGGGGTTCAAAAAGGTGACTTGGAACACCATAACTCAATTCCAAGTGGTGACTCTATAAATAAAATAATTCTTATTCAAAATCATTACTTTAATTAGAAAAACCCTTTGACTTCTCGGGTGAAAAAGGGGTGTGACATATCTAGAGACTTTGGTGGGAAAAACCAAAATTTGAGATTTTATATTGACTTGTTTGGATTTACTTAATTCTTGATATTGTATTTGTTGGCATAAATATATTATTTGACTACCTGTTTATTGCTTTGATATTATTTGAATTGCAATATAAAATATCTTTTGTCGCACACCCATCTGAGTCTTCTGAGATACTTTATATTCAGAGATGTGGTATACACTCCCTAGCCTTGAGATACCAGAGATGCGGCAACACTCCTGGGAAGGATTCTATAGTCACACATGATTTATGATGGGAAGGATCAACAGTGAGGCCAGAAAACACTGCTACCGGTAAGTTGTCTCTTGCCGACTCGAGTTGTCCGCTTGTTTTACAGCCAGTCTAGACACCTTTCTCTATCATTTTAAACCTAGTAGAATTAAAACTTAGACATGGTTATCCCTATTAGGCTCCTCTTTATTTGGATCGCGTGCATTTTTGACTTAGTGGGGCTCAGCACAGGGGTCGAGTCCGTCTAAGATAGGTGCCATCTTTCGAGACCATCATGTACATTTTATGTGCTACTTGTTGCATTATAGAAAATTCCATATCGAATGTGGATCAACTTTTAAATAAATTAATTAATCTTACAAAAAAAGGTAAATCAAAAAGTTTAATGACTTATTTCAGAAAATATATAGTGCTTTTACATAAAACTCTTCTATCAAGGTAGTGTCATTTTGATGTCGTGTCTTTTTGTCCATTTTTTTTGTTTCAAAATCTCTTTTATGAATACCATAGAGTCCATTTTTATTAAACAAAGTTAAAATTTTATCAAATAATTCAGTCCATTAATATGTTTCAATAATTTGATTATTTCTGATGAGTCTTGTTCAAACGTTAGTAAAATCTCGTCCCGGCTCTAAGATATTTTTAGAAAACTTTAATGCTTTCGATCTTGTCAATTGTTATTTCCTTATGTTTATTTTGAAATTGAGTTTCGCTATTACTTCAGTTTTTCTTAAAAAATTATTACATTTTAATGTTAGGATATAAAATGAATTTTAATTTGTTATCATCATCTTATAGGACAACATGAACTCAATTGGGAAAAGCGACAAGAGGCCAATAAATGATGAATCACCTCGATTCATGGTATTAGACAAATCTCCAATACTTCTACGGACTTGGTACGCAAATATGACAGATCATGGAAAAGGACAAGTATTCAAACATTTAGGATTTTTGCGGAGCCTTTTGAATGTGGAGCCATGGAGAGATGTGATAGAAGCTTTGGTTCATTTTTGGGATCCATCGAATAATGTGTTTTGATTCTTAGATTTTGAACTTACCCCCACACTGAAGAAAATAGGAGAATTTATGGGAAAGGGAAAAAATCTTCACAGAGGTAAACTAATGATACCGAAATATGTTAGTAGTGAAAGGTTCTTGGAGTTGTTGCACATTAAGAAGAACAACATAGGTGGCTGCCTTGACAATAGATGGTTCATTCGGAGTTTCTATACAAAATATATGGTCAGCAAAATGGGTTCGATGTGTTTGGGGAGAAACTCGATAATGGAGGATGTCACCGGACTTGTGAAACACATAGTTATAATGCATTCATAGTAGCTTTTTTAGGAAACATGGTATTTCCAAAAAGGACAGAAAAAATCAACATAAACTTGGTTGCATTAATTACCACTTTTGCGAAGAATCCTAAGGTCACCCTTGTGCCCATGGTTTTAGCTGACATTTATCGTGCTTTGACGATGTGCAAAAATGGAGCAGATTATTTTAAGGGATGTCATATGTTACAATTGTGGATACTTGAGCATGCTCGTTATCACCCATTTGCTGTAGATTTTGAAGTAAAATGGAATGATTATATCAATGGTCATAAAAAGTAAATTAAGGATCAACACTTTCCAGAAGAAACTGAGGCTTGGAGAGAGGACTTGAAGGGATTAACTACTGATAAGATCCTGTGGAATTATCATTGGTTTCCTTTAAAAGAGGTGATATATATGTCTACTTTTCGACCGTTCATTATCCTAGTAGGTCTTCAAGGTGCCGTTCAGAGTCATGAGACAACTTGGTTGAAACTAGTACTTACGGCCTGTTGAAGATATGCAAAAGTTTATGTATGAATTCCTCCCTATCATCCCTCTTAGAAAATCTGAAATACTTAAGATTTGGGGAGGATGTGTACTCTCAGGTTTTGATAACACGGTGAAAGATAATGACAAAGGAAAAGTGGATTGTTGGTATTTTCCATGGTTTTATGATTAGCCTCATCCTACGGCCATGCTAGAAAGGTCAGTGAGAGAGCCAGTAGACCATGAAACAGATGTTGAGGTTAAGATTAAGTTGGCTCAACACGAAGTGGAAGAAAACTATCAATCTACTCTACGTGTCTTGAATACAAATCTAGAGAGGGATAGAGAAGAATTGATCCATCATGAGGCAAGATTTGAGGCCAGAGTTAGGTCGATTCATAAGGAGGTTGAAAAAGAACACCGTGTTACCATTCGAGCATTGCAAGAAGACTTGGACATTGCCACAGGCACTATAGAGCAGCAGTCGGGCGATTTTGAAAAAGAGAAGGCTTTACTGACATACACGCAGTCGAAACTTCAAGACCAGTTGAAGGCTTCCGTGGAATGAGAGAGGGAAATAGAAAGGCGTTTCACAATATTTCAGAAGAAAGTTAAGGTTGAGAAGAATCAGAGGATGACCAAGCGAGAGGCGTTTTACTATCAGATCGACGAGCTTTACGAATAAGAAGGAGACTTGAAATATGCAGTTCATACTACTCAACATTGGGTGCAAAATTCCCATGAAAGCATGAATAAGGCTAGGAAGGAAGTACTTCAGCTCAAAGATACATTGATGGAAGTTTATGATAGTTATCTTGACCGAGATGATGAAAATTTGGGTTGTCAGGAACGTGATCTTGCTCCACATTTGCCAAAAGCATTGTCTAGAATCTACTCAAGTTTGAGGGAGGACTGAGTTTCAAGTCATCTTTGAAAGGCATCTTGATGATAGTTTATTAAGTCCTTTTGGGTTTGTTTCTTAGAGTTTGTTTCTTTATAGATATTTGTTTCTTTGTATTTCGACAGTATTTCGAGTATGTTCTAGTTTTAGTTAATTCTAGTTTCCCTTCATTTAAATCTTTGTTTTAAGAATGTTTGAAAATGTATGGAAAAAAATTTGCTTTTTTTTCAAGTTTTGTTCTTTTTATTTCTATTTTTTTTTAAAAAAACATTTACTGTATGTAGGCAACCTTTAACGGGTTTGATCAAATTCTTTCAAAGTAAATCCTAACGAGTACATAATAAGAGTTAAAATTAATTCACCAAAAGTTGAGATGAAACAAAAATGCTTTCCTAAGTTCATTTTAGAAATGTGAATCATTTAGGTGCATGACATACAATGTCTTATCATATTTGTAAGAATCTTAATCCTAAAACATTTGTCTTTGTCTCACTAATAAATAGTAAGGTGGTTGATTTATGGTTAAACTGACATTCATTCATTCAACACAAGGTATAAAGGAAAAAGAAAGATGACCCGCAAAGAAAGTGTAGAGTCCGACAGTGAGGAAGATCAAAATCAATTGATTTCACAAGAGTTTACATCCATGGAGGAGAATAAGTTATTGAAATAACATATAGCATAGATGTATCAAGATAGGATGCATAGATAAGCCCCGCCTTCATTAATTCCTGGACTTTCGAATACGAATGAACCAAATCTAGCTCAAGCCTAAGCTGGCGATCCACTTTACCTACCTGGATTTGGACCATACACTAATGTACCTAGCACTGATGACACCTCTACTATGTGCACTCTAAATCCATATCTCACAAATAATCCGCTTTTTATTCCTGTAGCACCAACTGATGCAGGTCCTCAATCAACAATATAGAAGAGTATGGATGAACCAGTCATAATCAATTGTATTCTCCTGATGTGACTTTCAACCCCCGAATTCATATTATCCCGCTCATCCACACGGTTCTTCTATCGTGATTGAGAAGGCTGTTAAGAATAAGGAATAAGAAGAGATTTCTATGAAAGTGAGAAGTTTAGAATAGAATAGGAGGAAAATACAAGGACTAGGAGGGCAAAAAAGTGTTTCATACAAAGATTTATGTATGTTCCCTGATGTACATTTGCCGTTAGGATTTAAAACTCCTAAGTTTGAAAAGTACGAAGGCCATGGCGATCCCGTGGCTCATTTGAAAAGGTTTGGTAATCAATTGAGAGGAGTAGGGGAAAAGAGAAACTGTTGATGGCTTACTTTGGAGAGAGTCTGGTAGGAATAGCTTCAGAATAGTTCATTGACAATATATTTATTGTTGGTACATTTGGGATGACATGGCTTGGGATTTTGTCCAGCAATTTTAATATAATATTGATATATTGCCAGATCGCACCACACTTGGCAACATGAGGAAAAACTAACTGAAAATTTTTGAGAATATATTGTTAGATAGAGGGAGCAAGCTGCAAGAGTTAGACTATTATTAAAGGAGTCTAAGATGATTGATATTTTCCTACAGGTGCAGGAACCTGACTATTTTCATCATTTGCTTTCTACTATTGGAAGTACATTTGCTGAGGTCATTAAGGTCGGAGAAATGGTAGAAAATAGAATTAAGTCGGGAAAAATCATAAGTCAAGCTGCTTTAAAAGCAACAACGCAGGTGATTCAAAATGGTTTAGGAAGTTTTGGTGGGAAGAAAAGAAAGGAGGATGTGGCTACTGTTGTGCCAGGTCCATGACAAATTTTGAGAGGATCGCGTCAACCATACGCTTAATCTCAATCTCAAATTTATGTCCAAGATCCATATAATTATCCACGCTACTATGCTCCTCCTCAAAATCCATTCTATACCATTCCATCCCCTCAGTATCTTATTTATAATGCACAACCATATGCTTGAGATCCTTTTTACCACAATGATGTGCTTAGCCATTCGAAATCATCCTTTAATTCTACAAGTTCAATATGGTCCCTCTAAATATAATTTCTGGCCCAGAGTAGATTACAAGAAGGCTAACATAGGCAATGATAATTTCACTCCTATCGGAATATCTTATGCCAACTTATTTCAGATATTGAGGAACATAAATGTGCCAAGCTCAATTGCGAGAAGGATCTCGAATCCTTCTCCAAAAAAGTTAGACTATTCTAAAAGACGTGCATACTATTTTGATACCCCAGGGAATGACATAGAAAAATGCTGGTATTTGAAAAGAGCAATTCAAGAGCTTACCGACACACAACAAATTTTGGTGAAAAGTCTAGATGCTCCAAACATTAATCAGAATTCGCTGCCAACTAATTCTGAAATGAATTTTCTCAAATTGATACCTAGTGGTGAAGAGGTTATAGTTTCCTTCAAGCCTATCGTTAAGATCAAAACTGATATGGAAAAGTCAGCAAATACTGTGGATTTAACAAAGGTGAAACTCGCAGAAATAGAAGAGGTAGTAACAAAACCTAAACCGTCGAACACTTATTTGGTTATTGGAGAAGAAACTTCAAAAAGTATTGGGTCAGGATAGAAAAACCAAAGCTTATCGTTCCTGAAAGGGCCACCAAACTTCTCTTAATTGCAAAAGAAACTCCCATAACTCCAATTGTGATTAAGATGGTGTTACAACTTCCTATGGTTAACGCCAAGACAATTCCTTGGAAATACAATCCCATTATGGTGACATACAAGGGGAATAAAGTTATCAAAGAAGTGGATGAAGTGGGAGAATTAACCCTTTCTGGGAGGTGTTATTCTCTAGAAGATTTAAGAAAAGCTAAACAAAGTAATGAAGATCGAATTCCATTCAAGAAACCTATTACCAAAGAAGAAGCTGAATAATTATTGAAGAAGATGGAATTGCCGGAATATCCTATTTTGGAATAATTGAGGAAGATGCCAGCCCAGATTTCTTTGTTGTCTTTATTGATACACTAGGAGGATTATCACAAAGACATAACGAAGATTTTGAATGAGGCACATGGGCCCAATGAGATTAAGATGAACCAGCTGGAGAAAATTATTGGAAGAATCTTTGAGGTAAATAGGATCACTTTCTCAGATGATGAATTACCCATAGAAAGTACTGGACATAATCGAGGCCTTTATATTACTGTGCAGTATGAGCATTCCTATGTCACTTGAGTATTAATTTATAGAGGTTCTGGTGCTAATATTTATCCTATGTGAACTTTGTAAAAGTTAAATATTAACATAGAAAGGATCCGATCTAATAATGTATGCGTCAGAGGATTTGACGGAGCAAAAATGGATGCCATTGGTGAGATAGAGCTTATGCTGCCAATAGGGTCTGTGTATTTTGCCATGGATTTTCAAGTGCTGAACATCGATGCTTTATATAATATGTTATTAGGAAGGCCATGGTTCATAGGGTTGGGGTAGTCTCAACTACATTACATCAAATGGTCAAGTTTGAAAATGACAGACAAGAAATAATTGTTCATGGTGAAAGGGATTTGTCCATGTATAAATATTATTTAGTTTCATCCATTGAGGCTGACAATATAGATAGAGTGTTAATTTATCAAGCTTTTGAAGTAGTGGCTGTTGAGCATATCCTCAAGAGGAATCTCATTGCAAGACCACAATTGTCTTCTGTATCTATTATGGTAGTGAACAAAATGTTAAAGCATGGTTTTGAACTAGGAAAGAATTTTGGGATGTTTTTGCAAGGCAAGGCTCATCCAGTATACCTCCGTGAGAGCTGTGGTACCTTTGGTTTGGGATACGAGCCCAATTTTGAGGATAGAAAGAAGGTTAAGAAACATAAAAAATATTTATGATCACTTACCAAGCCAATACCTCTACTCAACGAGTCTTTCATCAATGTCAGTGCTGTTGGGTCCTCCATGTTACCTACCACAGAGTCAATGAATAATGATAATAAAGAGTTGATTGGCCTTTTACATAATATGTTAATTGAAGCTGACATGGTTGAAATTGGGGAAGGTACCAGTAATACAGATGTGCGGTTTATCGGCCCTGATGTCCAGCTTAACAATTGAGAGGCCACTCATCTCCCTACTATGAAGGAGTCTTAGAGAGTTTGTTTGTTTTTATTTCTGCAGTTTGAATCATTCTAGGATTGTAATTTAGATCTTTATCTTGTTGTTTTTAGGTTAAAACTCTTCTATCTTTGTTTTTAATGAAATGTAGTTTCCCTTTATTTTATTTTGAGTCTAATATTTATTTTCTATTATACAGTTCTTTCTATGTCGATTCTAGTGATATGACATGCATGAAGAATTGTCAACCAGATTTTTAAACTTAATCTAATTATAAAATAATGAATAAGGAAGTTGAATATGATAAAGAGGAATCATTCGAGGAAATACGCAAAGATTTCAAACAGTTTGAGAATAAGTCAAACCCCAATATGAATGAAACTGAAGCAATCAATCTAGTGGATTATGAAAATATTAGGGAGACTAAGATAAGTGTACATGCTCGACCACAACAAAAGAAAGATATAATTAAAGATTTGCTTGATTGCAAGGATATCTTTTCATGGTCTTATGATGACATGCCTAGTTTGAGAACTGACTTGGCTGTTCATAAGTTACCAATTGATCCTGCTTTCCCTCCTGTCAAGTAAAAGTTAAGGAAGCTTAAAACTAACATTAGTGTAAAAATCAATGAGGAAATCACAAAGAAACTTGAGGCTAAGGTCATTCGAGTGCCACAATATCCTACTTGGTTAGAAAATATTTTCCTTGTTCTCAAGAAAGATGGCAAAGTTCTAATATATGTTGATTATCATGATCAAAATAAAGCAAGTCCGAAAGATGATTTTTCACTTTCCAATATCCATATTTTGTTGGACAACTTTGCCAAACATGAGCTTGCATCTTTTGTGGATTGTTACACGGGGTATCACCAGATCATTATAGATCTAGAAGATATGGAAAAAACATCATTTATCACATCATGGGGGATATATTGTTATCGAGTTATGCCATTTGGACTAAAGAATGCTGGGGAAACTTACATGATGGAAATGACCATAGTGTTTCACAACATGATGCATAAAGAGATTGAAGTTTATGTGGATGATATGATCATTAAGTCGAAAGAGCAGTCCGACCATGTCAAAGATTTAAGGAAATTCTTTAAAAGGCTTTGCAGGTATAATCTCAAACTTAATTCAGCAAAATGTGTATTTGGAGTCTTATCTGGAAAGCTCTTGAGGTTTATAGTTAGTAGACATGGTATTGAGTTAGATCCTTCAAAGATAAATGTTATTCAAGAATTGCCTCCACTAAAGAGCAAAACGGAGATAATGAGCCTATTCAGAAGGTTAAATTATATTAGCAGATTCATTTCCCAACTCACGACAACTTGCGATTCAATCTTCAAGTTGTTGAAAAAGAATGCTAAAGTCGATTGGATTGAAGAATTATAAGGGGCATTTGACAGAATCAAGAGTTACTTGTCGAATCCACCTGTTTTGGTTCCACCAGAGCCAAGCAGACCCTTGATATTATATATGTCTATTTTAGACAACTCTTTTGGCTGTGTATTGGGTCAACATGATGTCATAGGCAGAAAAGAACAGACCATCTATTACCTTAGCAAAAAGTTTACCAATTACGAGGCTAAGTACCTTCTTCTTGAAAAGACATGTTGCGCCTTGACTTGGGAGGCACAAAAGCTGAAGCATTACCTTTCATCTTACACTACTTACCTCATTTCTCGTATGGATCCCTTAAAGTATATTTTTTAGAAGCCTATGCCCACAGACAGACTCGCGAAATAACAGATGCTGCTCACAGAATTTGATATTGTCTATGTGACACGAACTGTAATGAAAGCTCAAGCTTTAGCAGACCATTTGGATAAAAATCCAATTGATGAGGGATATGAGCCATTGAAGACTTATTTTTCAGATGAAGAGTATTATATGTTGATGAGGTTATTTCTGATAATTACCATTCAGGTTGGAAGTCGTTCTTAGATAGAGCTGCGAATATAGAAGGAGTAGGGATAGGAGCAGTTCTTCTTTTTGAATTAGGACAATATTATCCTGTAATAGCCCAATTTTGATTCTACTATACCAATAATATGGAAGAATACGAAGCTTGCATTCTAGGTTTGAGGCTATCTGTTGACATGGGAATTCAAGAATTATTGGTGTTTGGAGACTCAGACTTACTAGTTCATAAGATCCAAGGACATTGGGAGACTTGTGACTCAAAGCTCATACCATATCGAGGTTGTTTGCAAGATATTTATCGATGATTTGTATCAGTAAATTTCAAACATATTCCCAGAGTTTATAATGAGATTGCTGATGCTTTGGCGACTTTATCTCTGATGCTCTTACATCCCAACAAAACTCATATTGACCCTTTGTATATACAGATCCGTTATCAACATGCATACTGCAATGTGGTTGAGGAAGAACTTAATGGGGAGCCTTGGTTCCATGATATCAAAGAATACATTCAGGCTGGAAAATATCCAATACATGTTGATGGTAACCAAAAAAGAACCATTCGATGAATGCCTAGCGGATTTTTCTTGAGTGGGGGAATCTTGAATAAGAGGACTCCAAATTTTGGAGTTTTAAGGTGTATAGATGCTAAAGAATCTTCAAAAATCATGACTAAAGTACATTCTGGGATTTGTGGACAGTATATGAACGGGTATATTTTGGCAAGGAAAATATTTCGAGCAGGTTACTATTGTCTCACCATGGAGCGAGATTCCATCCATTTTGTTCATGAGTTTCATGAATGCTAGGTACATGGGGACTTGATACATTCCCCTCCATCTGAGTTGCATACAATGACTTCTCCATGGACTTTTATCGCCTGGGGAATTGACGTAATTGGACCAATTAAATCGAAAGCGTCGAATGGACATAGGTTCATCTTAGTGGCCATTGATTATTTCACAAAGTGGGTGGAAGCAGGAACTTTTAAGTCAGTGACTAAGAATGCAATAGTTAATTTTGTTCACTCTAACATTATTTGTTGGTTCGGAATTCCAAAGATAACTGTCACTAATAATGCTGCAAATCTCAATAGTCATTTGATGCAAGAAGTAAGCAGTTTAAGATTATGTATCAGAATTCAACTCCTTATTTCCCAAAGGCGAACAGGGTTGTGGAAGCTACCAATAAGAACCTAAATAAAATACTCCGCAAGATGGTGCAAGGATCTCGACAATGGCATGAAAATTTGCCTTTTGCTTTATTAAGTTATCATACTACAGTTTGAACTTCAATTGGTGCAACTTCTTACTCGTTGGTATATGAAACTGAAGTAGTTATACCTGCAGAGATTGAGATTCTATCTCTTCGAGTAGTCGTGTAAGTGGAATTTGATGATGATCAGTGGGTCAAAAATCAATTGGAGCAATTAAGCCTGATTGATGAAATAAAATTGACGTTAGTATTCTATGGCCAACTATACCAAAAGAGAATAGCAAGGGCGTATAATCGAAAGGTACGTTCCAAATATTTTGAAGCTGGTCAGTTAGTACTAAGACACATCCTTCCCCATTAGATTGAAGCCAAATGCAAGTTTTGTCCTAATTGGCAAGGACCTTTCATGGTGAAGAAAGTGTTACCCAATGGTGCATTATATCTGACTGATGTAGAAGGCAAAATGAAAGGAATGCCGGTCAATGTTGATGCAGTCAAGCGATATTATGTATGATATTCATGTACAATTATGTCATGTATGTTTTGTACTTGCATTTTTATAAGATTGAAATAATGAAGGCATTTTGT
Organism: Capsicum annuum; assembly: GCF_002878395.1. Taxonomy (NCBI): domain Eukaryota; kingdom Viridiplantae; phylum Streptophyta; class Magnoliopsida; order Solanales; family Solanaceae; genus Capsicum; species Capsicum annuum. The sequence continues at coordinate 215,653 of NW_025846342.1, read as the reverse complement.
TCTATTTTCTAAATATTATATCAACCCTTGCTTACCCTCTTTGAGCTTTGCTTTGATTTTTCTTTCATAACCCTCTTTTGGAATCAATTAAAGTCAAAATTTCAAAATAAAAATAAAATAATAATAATATTAATTACATTAATGATGGTGAAAAAAATCAAAATCAAGCAAAAATGACTGGCCTAAACTACGTTTGACCTGTTTCTTGCTACGACAAGATATGTAGGTAACCCTACTCTGGGGTTCGGCCTAACCAAGTGAAAAATTCAATTTACCCAGCATGAAATGAAACTAGGGAAAAATTATTTTCCTTAAAAGTTGATTCCAAAAGTTGTATGCTTCACCTAATGTCATATATATTTTTGAGTCTCATGCCGCCCTTTCTTTCTAACCCTTTCCAAAATCCAAGTTAAAACAAAATAAAGACCTTCAAATCAATATTTGAGAATGTAAAGGCTAAACATGTTATAAGTGCATGGTGTTTCATTATTTGGGCATCGTTTTCCTAAAAAAAAAGTCTTATTGGTGAAAACCCTCTTGGGCACCATAAGATGATAGTGAGTTGTGATATTAATAAAAATGAGAGTCTTATGGGTGAAAACCACAAAGGGCACCATATAGCGACGACGAGTTGAGAATGAAATGAAAATGAGATAGGCTCGTTGGCAAAAATCCATTAAGGTGCCACTAGCCGAAGGAGGATTGTGATATAAAGGGAGCATGCTCAAGAATGACTCTATTTCAAATTCAATAAGTGAGCAAAAGTTGTAATGATTAGCTTGGGTAGATCAGGTTGTTTCATTCAAAATGCATATCATAATGACTGGAATCGGCTACCACACTCAGATAAGTTATTCTTTTTGTAGTTTCAAAAAAGAGATGCCTATTGTCTTTTTCTTTTCTTTTTATTATTTTTATTTTTAATTTTTGTATCTTTGTCATCAAATGAAAAATTATCATCATTTTTCGTGTATTTTTTGAGTCGAATTCACGTTAAGTTAAGTGAAAAAGGACTTTCAAACTTACTACCAACTCGTTCAATTGTATAAAGCAGGACAAAAGGCTGACACATAAAGACAACATATTTAAAAAAATAAAGTTACTCAGGAATGCTTGTGACCTAATGAATTTTGGCCTCATGGAAAGATTAAATATGTATTAGAAGTTAAACCCAGAGGCATCATGCAGGAGAAATATGATTTGAGTCAAGAGTTTCAGTAGTCAGAATTCGGGGTCAGAAGTACTACAAATCAACGAATACTTATCAACGATTTGAAAAGGAGTTGAGCATGTAAAGTACAAGAGTGATTTCCTCAAAAGCCAAATGCCACAAACCAACCGCAACTTTTTTTAAAAATCATAATTTTTCTTTGTTTGAAGCAGAGATAGAATATTGTCTTCATATTAAAGTATCAAATAAATGAAGCAATTCCACACTTTTGTCAACGCAAGAAGCAAGGTTATAACACATGAATGCTGGATTCCAGTCATGGTGAATTTTATTCTTTGCCAGATGTACTTATCAAAGTTATTCCAGGTTTTGATTTATCCTTTCACTGTATTTTTCAAAACTTTAAGATTCGGTGACACTTATAAATTTTTGCAGTACAAAATAGCGCAAAATTTTATGTATGTTGTATGGAGAATTTGTTTTATGTTCAGGACCCTCCTGGTTAATGAAAATTTATTTCTGCTCTGGACCCTCCTGGAAAATGAGAATTTACTTTATGTTCAGGACCTTCCTGGAAAATAAAAATTTACTTTATGTTCAGGACTCTCTTGGAAAATGAGAATTTATTTTATGTTCAGGACCCTCCTGGAAAATGAGAATTTTATTATATGTTTAGGACACTCATGAAAAATGGAAATTTATTTTATGTTCAGGAACTCCTGGAAAATGGAAATTTTATTTTATGTTCAGAATCCTCCTGGAAAATAAAAATTTACTTTTTGGTTAGGCCTCTCTTGGATAATGAGAATTTATTTAATGCTCAGGATCCTTCTGGATAATGGGAATTTACTTTATGCTCAGGAACCTCCTGGATAATGAGAACTTACTTTATGCTCACGACCCTCCAGGATAATGGAAATTTACTTTATGCTCAAGACCCTCCTGGATAATGGACATTTACTTTCTGCTCACGACCCTCCTGGATAATGTGACTTTATTTTTTGCTCAGGACCATCCTGGATAATGAGATTTTATTTTCTGCTCAGGACCCTCTTGGATAATGGGATTTTATTTTCAACTCTGGACCCTCCTGGATAATGGGATTTTATTTTTTAGTTCAGGATCCTCCTGAATAATGGAAATGTTATTTATCAACTCAAGACCATCCTGGATTATGGGACTTTTCTTCTCTAGTTTAACTATTATTTTGAGTTCAGGAATATGTTTGAAAAATCAAAAATAGCAAGTTAGGAGCCCGCCTGAAAAATAGGGTGAAGAAAATAACAAGTCGGAGCCCGGCTGAAGAATAGGGTAAAGATTTTCAAGTTTAAATCAGAAGAAAGTCTGAAGAATAAGTCAATTGTCAAGTTCCTCTCCAACGTCAAGAGCCAACATGGAGGAACATTTCGTGTTTCAATTTTAATTAAAAATAACAACTATCTCACCATTTGAGGAGTCATGAAGATTCAAGTCAAGATTCTAGAAAAGCAGCATAGATAGGATCTTTCAATTGTATCTTTATTTTATGTTTTGTTATACATTTGAATGTAAAAGCAGAATGTCATGAACTAGAGACTCGACGGAACCTGACTCGAACTCTAACTCATTGTCTTACCATTTTATCTCTTTAAACTACACGTGACCTGATTTTCTTCTAACCCAGATATGTATGCAATCCAAAGGACTCGGTCATATCTTTTCTTCTATTTTACATTATACTTACCTTTTGAATAATCGGAGGGTCAAAACTCATCTCTTTGTCTACTTCTTTGTATGCAAAATCGACATTTCAAATAAAGAGGGGTAAAATCTAGACGTGTGATTTTTGACCCTCTCCGAGTTTTAAATCTATTTTTCAGCATTAAATATTTATATTTTTGTCCAATATTTATTTTAGCTCTTATTAGATTTTTAATAAGTTTTTGTTAAAAATAAATGAAAATAAATAAAGTTACATTTTTGAGATATTTTTATTTTTCACTTTTGTTTTTAAATTAATACAAAAAATTTGAAATATATATTTTTTATTCTAATTTTAATAAATAAGCTAGCAGTTTTAGTATTCTCTTAATTATATTTATTTTAGGCTATTTATAAATTTTTATTGTATTTTCTTAAAATATAAAATTTAATTAGTTAATATTCTTTTATTATTATTATTATTATTATTATTATTTCTAATTTATTTTATATATTTTAATTTTTTTTACAAAAATCATCATTATCCTAAACTACCGAAACCACCCCACAATCCCATAACTTCCCAACCTCTCCCCCTTTTCAGCATAACTTCCAACCCCTCCCCCAATCAAATACATACCATCAGACAGTAGAAAAGTTACATACATAATCACACTGACACAGACAGAGAGGGAAAATAGTGAGAAAAACCAGAAACATAGACAGAGAGAAAACATCAGATAAAAAGGAGAGAAAAGAGTGTGAAGTTGAAGTTCTAGGATTCCGCTTGAATTTTTTGGTGACAGCATTCGAGTTTATGCTTTAATTCATCAACGTGTTCTTATTCGATTCCGTATCATTTAAGTTATGAATTATTCTATAGAAAAACATGAATGAAAATGTTCAAATAGTTTCATGCATTGTTTAGTTTGTATGATTGTATGATTACGTGAATTTTCGATCATTATATGTTGTATGATTAAATTACCAAATATTTATATGTTTGTACATAGATGTGTTTGGAATTAGAATTCTGTGTGTTTAATACTATCAAGTTAAAAATTCGAAACAGAAAGGAAAAAAAGGAAAAGAAAATTCACGCATAGTCCACATTCTGCAAAACACACACAGAACACATCTTAATTCTCACATGTTCCATTTTCCATTCAACACTATATACACAATTTACACACAATAATCTTTTACACAGACCACACAAACACAAACAGTGAATGGAGAAAAACAAAAATTCAGAGTGGAAAATGTTTTAAAAATGAGGTATAAATCAGTAAAATAGTAGATGAAAATAGTAGGAATAGAGATAAATAATGAGTTTGAGGGAGATTTGAGTGATAGGGGAGAGAAAAAGATGGGATTGAGAGAAAAAGACGGGATTGACTGGTCCGAAGAAGTTTTCGCCGAAAAATTCTACTGCCGCCACTGCCTCACCACTAGCCGGTGAAGCCCAGCGCTGCTGCATTCTTTTCCCCCTTTTCGTGTCGTCCAATAATCCTCGAGCCTTAATTGCTCATCACTAATGGCCACCGTGGCAGGAAATTGCCGAAAAACTCATAAATCCGACCCCTAGGGGTCTATTCCGGCAAAAAATCACCGGTAATCCACCATTCTATCCAAAATCATCCCAAATAGACCCGTTTCCGTCATCAGACCCACTAGAAAATGTCGGACCCTTCCCCCCCCAAATCGGCAAAACTGATGGATAATATGGCTATCGTTCTTTTCTTGCTGTTTTCATTCACTGTCGCCGCCCACACCGGCTGACCACTTCTCCAGCAAAAATAGTCGCATACCTCTGTTTCCCTCTTTTCCCTCATCACTATCTCACCGAATTTAACCACCGGCGAACCTTAAACATATCCACAACCGCTGCCGTACTGAAAATGGTTGGATATAATTGGATTTTTATCCTTCATTACTCCGACGATGTTCATTTTCAAGGAAACCCTAAATTCTAAGAAGTTTTGATTACTGATATTTAGGAGCACTGCTCTTTTTATAATTTTTGCGTTACAAATTGCAATATATAATAAAAGGAAAAAATATATATTCTATGTAAACTACTTAAATCTAATTAAATAATGGTCACTGTCTATTGTTTAAAATCTGACAATATTAATTTTATTTCAAGCGTCAAATTGGTACATTATTATTATTATTTTTGTTATTATTATTATTATTTGATTATCTTAACCATTTTCAAATGAATTTTTTGTATTGTAATATTTTTATAGGCTTATTCAATAATCAAGACTCACTCTATAATCGAGAAAAAAAAAGAGATGAAAAACCAACTGTAAGGGAGCGAACTTGTAAAACAATGAGTTAGGTTCTTAACCTCTAAATAATTAAAGTTTAACATACAAAAGAAAGTTAACGATGAAGTTGGAAAGCCCTGCTACCGACCATTCATCATAATAAAATTTATCATACCATTGGAAGCCGATCTATTTGGGTTGGATATATTCTAAACACGTTAGACACTTATTTAGATTGAAAAAAGGAAACTATCCATAAATGCCTAAAGGCACGAGAAATATATCAAAACTTGTGGTATAATCGGAAAGTACTGCTATCGGCAAGCCACACATTAGTATAATTAAATAATTTAAAATAAATTAAAAGCGGGATATAAGTAAATTTTAGGCTAACAAAATGTTATATATATCTATAAGTTTAATTTAAGCCAGAATCAAGTTATAAAAGAGACCATGCTAGAACCACGAGATTCAAGGGGTACTTCATACCTTCCTCTCGGTCAACAGAATTCCTTACCTAATTTTTAATTTTTGCAGACCAATAAAGAGTCATTTCCTTTTGATTAGGGATTCAAAAAGGTGACTTGAAACACCATAACTCAATTTCAAGAACACCATAACTCAATTTCAAGTGGTGACTCTGTAAATAAAATAATCCCTATTCAAAACCGTCACTTTAATTAGAAAAATCCTTTGACTCCTCGAGCGAAAAAGAGATGTGACACCAACTGGGGTTACAGCTTGGACCCCGATTAACTTAGATTGGGGCATGTCGGTTACATGATACCTCCCACAGTTTCAATCAGTATTCAGTTTATCCCAGTTCAGGTTTGCTTGACCAAGTAGACATATTTCAATATTTATTCAGTCAGTTTTATATATTATTTCAGTTATTCAGATATTCAGATCATTTTAGTACATGCCTTACTTGGTATTGCATTCTCAGCTTTACATGTTCATATTTTCATGCTCAGTATCCATACATGAACCTCAGTATGGTTTTACAGTCTATTCAGCTTTACATGAGACTTACATACAGTATCCATGTTCTACTGCTTCCCAACTTCAGTTCTATTCATTCTACAAAAGTAATAGATTTAAGAAACTAAGTATAGTGATTCACCAGCTTATTATATTATGTTTGTTACTCATGTTTTATGATACTTCAGCTTTTAGTTTATTTTAGTCTCTTGGTGAGTCTACTTGCACTTAGAAGGCATGTTTTAAGATTATATACCTATTCAATTTTACGTACTGCATTCACCCACACTCACTCAGTACATTCCAGAAGTATTGATCCACATATATATATCTATGTGCTACACTGTCTCATAATGTAGGTGCCAGTTATAGCCTACACATCAGAATCAGACAGTTGTAACTTTCAACTGGCAGGTGATGAGTTCTCTTATTTCGGAGACTCCGGTCTGATATTGTTCATGTACTTTATTTTTATTATTCATATGTATTGATTAGTGGTAGTTGGAGGCATGTCTCAGCTATCCATAGTCAGTATAGTAGAGGCTTCATAGATAGTCAATTAGAGTCATGAAATGTAAATTTCAGTTCTCTCTTAGTTTTATCAGTATAATGTTTATTCAGATTATGTTATGATTATGTTTCTGCACAGCAAATTCAGCTATTTTATATATTCTAAATCAGTTGATCAAGTATCATGCCAGTTCATGGGTTAGCTAGGGATCACTTGTGGTTTCAAGCACCGTGCTACGACTAGGGGTAGTCTCGGGTCGTGACAGTTTCTAGTTATATTAGGTTTTACATTGGATCAAAGTGTAAATTAAAAATTTGTGGGCTATTCTCTAACTTTCCTTAATTTCTTAATTCTTAATAATGTAATTGTCGCCTACACTCAATTATTAAAACTTGAATCACCTACACCTCATTTTAAAACTCTTTTGTCACTTTTAACTCAATTGCCCATGTCTCTATGACCTTAGTTCATATTTATTACTTTTCTCATTTTTCTAATATTTTTTTATATTTTTTTCTCATTTATGTGTTATGCTAAAAAATCTTCAAGAATCATTCCTTTAATTCTCTAAATTGTGATAAATATACTACCTAAAAAAAACAAAAAAATTCGTAACTCTTTTATTTATGATGCAAAAATCAAAAGTCTCTTATTTAATTCTCTTAAATCCTAACCTATATATTTACATATGTGCATTTTTATATCATCAATAATATATTAACCTTTCATTTTTTTTCTTGATTTTTTTAATACATTTATTTATTTTTGTTTAAAATATAAATCATTTTATCTTTTTTCTCTCCTTTATTTGCTTTAATATTTCATATCCATAACTCATATTTAATTATCTAATTAATTTTACTCTTAATAATATTCATAATTCACGTGTTGTTCATCTTCATAACCCCTAAATATTTAATTTAAAATTTAAGATATCTTATTATATTCCTTTTTTATGTATATAAACTCACTTCTTTTTGTTTCATGACACCCCTACTCGATGTTATCACTTCATTTCATATTTGAAATTGAAATAGTAGTGTCCTTATCACTTCATGCTTTTATGTTTTAGTTTGACTAGGTAAAGAAGGATTTTCAATGTTGATTGGTTTGTCAGAGGGAATGTGATAAAAGCTTGAGAAATTCTGATACAATTTTGTATTTCTTTTGACATTTATTTCCATATGATTAAGGTTAAAACTCCTACTTTACTTCTTTTTATATTCTCTTTATGAGGTCCTTTTCATTTTTAATTTAATTGATACAATGAAAGAAAGACGGAATGAACTACATTATTTTTCAACCGTCACATAGTTATAGTAGTTAAATGAGCAATCTGTGTCTGTCTTTTACATTTTATCTTCTTTTTCATTTTTATTTTTTTGTTTAAAATGTAAATCATTTTATCTTTTTCTCTCCTTTATTTTCTTTAATATTTCATGTCCATAATTCGTATTTAATACCTAATTAATTTCTAATCTTAATAATATTCATAATCACATGCTTTTCATAGTCATAACCCCCAAATATTTAATTTTAAAATCTAAGATATCTTATTGTATTCCTCTTTTTTTCCTTTAATCTATATAAACTCTCTTTTTTTGTTTCATGACACCCCTACCCAATGTTATTATTTTCATTTCTTATTTGAAATTGAGATAGTAGAGTCCTTATATTATCACTACATGTTTTTATGTTTTAGTTTGACTAGGTAAAGAAGGATCTTGAATATTGATTGGTTTGCTAGATGGAACGTCAACAAAGGCTTGTAAAATTATGATGTGATTCTGTATTTCTTTTGACATTTATTTTCATACGATTAAAGTTAAAACTTCTAAGAAGGATGATTTTGTTGTATTTTTTCCTTTTATACTTTTTTGTGTATTCTCTTTACGAGGTCCTTGTAATCTATTTGTTTGTGACTTCCTAATTATCTCAACTTTTTTTTTTGTTATGAGATCAAATTTGTTATATATGAAAAGGAAAGTAAGACAAATAAATTAAAATGAAGGGAATATTACTTTTTAGAGTAAGAAATCTAAGCAATGCAAGTCCAACACAAACACTTTATGTTCTTCTCATTAATGTCTACTAATTCAATAGTAGCTATTTAAAATAACTTATAATAATATGCTAACATGCAAAAGTTCTTTTGATACTTTATAAAAATGTACTTTTAATTATTTAGATGTTACTTTCATATTAATTTTTATTCTCATTAAATGATGTTCGACAAATTAATAAGAGTTAATTTTGAACAACTTACAACTCCTATAATGCAACAAGGTATTGATTATTATTTTGTACAGGGGACTAAAAAATTCTGAAACATCTCTTAGTTTACTAACAATACAACTCCTATAACGCAACAAGGTATTGATTATTATTTTGTACAGGGGACTAAAAAATTACGAAACATCTCTTGGTTTACTAACAACAAAATGTCTTAGCCTTATTCTCCTAAATAAATGTGGAAAAAAAGATCATAATTTGCTCCTTTTAAGTTTAACTGTTGAATACTACTAATATGATATTAATTTGAAGGGTAACTAAAGCAATAAAAGATGAATGAGTCAAGAAAGATTTGTACGGTTAAAATAATGTAACATATTTTATATATGCCAATTAGTGGCTCGAAATTCTCTTCAACTTCCATTTTTTGATCAGTATTGTGTTCTCGCCTCTCGGTAACCATCGTAACCAAAGAAAATTAATTTTACTACATGGAAATTTTCCATTAAAGTTCCACCATTATAGTACTCTCAGATTATGCAAAAGTCAAAGTTTTTTTGGAGGATTAAAATGTTAAATTTAGAGGAAAAAATTAAGTGGTAAAATATTTTTTTTAATATTTTTATCTTTATGACTGCGTAAACCGCTGATAAGTTTACTAGAACTAAGCAAGCATAACTTTAAATCTTTAAATAAACATAACTCCCAATCTAATTTTATTCATAAAATATTAAAGTTTACTACACATTACAAATCAAAAATAGGAATATTGAATCTTTTATATAAGTGTTGCTTCTTATTTATTCTAAATGATTGGGTTTTAAAATTCTAAAAATAAATTTTAAAACATCAACCTAAGAACATGATTTTTAAAGACTATTAAAGTGATTAACAATAATTGGATCTTTACTTTCTTCTATATTCTAAGGTAACTTGCTAGAGAATAAATCCTAGATGGCATGAACAGTTTGTTTGGATTAGCTGAAATAAAGAAATTTTTAAGTATAACTGTGTAACGCCTCGAGACTATCCTTGAACGTCACACAGTGATTAGGACTATAATTAGCCCCAAAGATAACTCATGGTATGTTCTTATCACTGAATCAAGACAAATTTATTTAAAACATGAATGGAAGCTTAAACTTAATACCCTGAATTCATTTGGATAAATAATCTCAATAAAGAAATGAGAAATAAATATAAACTAAAACCTACAAATATTTGAAATCAACTGACAAGTCTTGACAAGCCTCTAAACACTTAAGAACCACTAAGACAGATCCCAGCTACTCTGAAAGGAAAATATATTGTCTGAGCATAATCATAACTGAACTTCTGGAAGCAAACATAATCTTGGTTCTCAGAACATGAGGACTCACTATTGACGAGAGGTAGGATTTAGTGATCGCGGTTAATCGTGCTGCTGAGGATGAACAACAGAACCTATATTATGAAAAATATAGGCACACAAACATATATGTGGTCAGTACTTCTGAAATGTACTGAGTATATGGGAGGTGCATGCAATAAGTAAAACTGGTATATATCATAAAATAAAAGATGCATGCCAAGTTCATGAATAAAATTGAAACTGAAATATACAAAAACATACACAATAAAGCATAAACTAGTAAAGTTAGTGAGTCATTACACTAATTTCTGAAATCAATGCTTCTGTGGGAGATTCTTACAACTGACATAAATCATGTGAACACGCATGGAGTCCAAAGTCTGAACCACATTGAGAAGAGTTTCTCTATACTTTGCCATCGATACAGAATCATGACTAGAGTGATTATTAAGCTAGCCAATTTGGGAAAGAGAGACACTCTCCAATGAGGAACTCTTTTCCTCTCTGGTCGAACGTAGTTTCTAAAAATTTGGGTGCACTGAACCCTCATCCCGTTGGCGCTTAATACTACTCCCAAAGTATACTATTGCTCATAATATATATGAAATTCACCGTAAAGTAAGCATGTAAGTTTAGAAGTCTGGAAACCAATCATGCTTATATTGCAAAATCATGTTCATAAGTAAATATGTGAATTTCATATCATGTATGAGATCATATGATCGAAATTGAAATCGTAATCATGTTGTAATAGTCTGTAATCTGAAATAGTAAACCTGAATTGCTTGTAAACTGAATGAATCATACTAAACTTATATACATTTACCAACTTATGGTATTTCATGTCAAGAGCACTAAAATTCATTTCATGAGATCAACTATAATGACACTTTAGGTCATTTTCTCTATTTTTGCTTATTTTCATTATTAGAACTTTCCTATAGCTGCCTCAAGTCATTTATAATTTTTTGGATCTGCCAGTTTGATTGCTGGACAGTTTATTTATTTTTTAAAGCCAATTTTTTTTGAGGTCTTCGCTAATTCTAAATAGTCACCAAGTTAAAATTTCAGTAAAATGATCACATATGCAAATTATGACTGTGTCAATAGCTCCAAAATATCTATTTAAGCTAGGTGGACCTTTGGTTTGGATCTCAAGACACCAAAGCTCATTTCGACCTATTGGTCAGATAGTTAAGAAAATGAAATATGGACGTAGGACATACATTTGGTTGAAATGACCTTGGATGAAAAATCTGATTGCGCCATTGAGTTTGAAACATCGAATTTAGTATGAGTTATATAATTTTTTTGTGCATATGGGATTCCGGATGAATCCTGAGGGCTTGGAGAAAACTTTGGAAGATTTTCCAAGTTTCAACTATTATTTGGTGCAACTACTATCGCAAGACAAGGTTCGCGATCGCGGTACCCTTGGTAGGCAAAGTGATGCATCATGGAAAAGGTGTTGCGATCGTAATACCCTATGCAGTCACCAAGATAATGCGACTGTAAGTCTGGGTTCGCGATAGCGGGACTTGAGTACTTGTCGTGGGTATAAATACACCCTTATATCGTAATTTTAGTCATTCTCCACTCATTTAATGAGATTATAAACCCTAAAAAGTGAGATTAAGTGGGATTGAAGCTTGTAGGTTATTGAGAAGCGTGATTAACACTTGTTATCGCAATTATCCATCAGATATGAGGTAAGATTCCTCTAAATTCATAGCAAAATTTTCCATTTCTTACTCAAACCCCCAAAACTTTGAGGTCTTGATTTTAGCCCCAATTTAGCTTGATTTTCACTTATTATTTTAAGGGTAATGATTTCTTGAGCATGTAAGAATGTTGGGTGGATTTTGAAAATGCGATTTTCGTAAGTATGACCTACATAGAGGTTTTGTGTGATTTTTGGATTCAAAGAACAATGGTGCAATGTGGTATCATTATTCTCGTATTGATGAGTAAAATATGATTTTGATAGCTTGATATATTGCAGAAGCTTCTTAAAATGGAGAAATGTGCTTTAGCAAATCTTGTGAGCCTTCTTCGACGTCCAAGAAGGCTGGTTAATCCGTGGTTAGATTGAGCTATTTCATAGTATTCTTATGATATCGTGTTAGATTTGGTATAGGTTTAAGGTAATGAATTGATGAAATGCAAGACTTGAGTTAGTTGGACCATTTAGGTTATTTTGAAACCGTAGAGTTGAAACACTTGACTTGTTTCCTTATGCCTTAGGTGAATTAGGCTTCATGTCTCATGTTTAGAATGAGAATGCCTTAGATCATTCAAGTTAGATAGAATTCTTTATACACCCATGCTTAGGGTAAGATTGACTTTAGTTTCTTACATTAAAGGAGGATTCCTTAGTTACTATTTTGGCTTTAGTATTATGATTGGGAAGAATTTTCACCTTAGGGCTAATTGTGGCTTGCTATACATCTAAGAGTGGATTTAGATATCTTACCCTAGGCTGGGGTATAATTTTCCTTAGAGTATTTTTAGGGATTTTGAAAGGCTCTTCGACCCACCTTAAGTCAAGATTGATGATTAGTTCCCTTGGAACCCTTATACGCTTATTAAATGCCTAGAGAATTCCCTTTTGAGGCAATATTGAGGAACCTTGGCACCTGATGGTTATGATAATAATGACATTAGAAGTAATGTTCATAGACTAATGGATTCGATTGTCACTTAAGCTATGATAAGAGATGAGTCATGTTGAGACCAGCTATTGGTTATACCATATATAAGCTATCTATTATGCTAATGATAAGCCTTTGACCATGCTATTGATAGGTTATTGCCTATTCTATTACTTATGATTGTGATCATGCTAAACAATTATGCTAGTAATTATGCTAGAAAACATTCTTATTGATGAGTCAACAGTTGTGTTATTAATTATGCTAGAAGTCATGCTTATTAATTTTATGGGAAGTTATACTAGAATTATACTATATCATGATTTAGCTCAGTCGACCAATGATGCCTACCGAGTATCCATTGTTTTGGTACTCATTTTTGTACCTTTTTGGTGCAGATCCAAGTACTAGTTATTGCCGTTGATAGTTGATTGTGCTGTGTTGATATTCGTAGATAGGGTGAGTTCTTGGAGTCAAAGTCACCTATTTCCTTCTATCTTTTGATATTAAGTCTTTAATTATCAAGACAGATATTGTTGACTATTCTAAGTCTTTGAGTTGTATTATTATTATATTCTCTTGTATTGGCTCTACTAGGTTATGGGATGCTATCTTATATTGACCACTTTATCTATTTAGAACTCTTTGCTTATTTATAAGTGTGTTGTTCATTTTCAACTATGATTGGGAATTTTCACCAAGTTAAGCCATTGGGTTTAGCTCTAGGTTACGGTTTAGCTTACCTACTGGCAAGATAGATTAGGTGCTATCACGACTCATAAATTGGGTCGTGACAAATTGGTATCAGAGCCTAGCTTTCACAGTTATTGTTGGTACAAGAGAAAGTGTCTAGTAGAGTCTTGTGGATCGGATGACGTTCGTTTCCTATCTTCAGGAGGCTATGGGACATTCTTTGGAGTTCTTCACTTCTTTCACTCATATCATGCTAAGATTCTGAGTTGGTTTATAGAACATTCTTTTAATTTTACACTTTCACAGATGACTTGGACACGTGCTACCGCTACACCGAATGAAGGTCCCGAGATTGAGCCTAGGGATCCTACTCTTATTTGTGGATAATCTTGAGGTCGTGGACAGCTGTGTGGTGCATCCCTAGCAAGGGTTCAGGATAGTCCTCCTTCTTAGGTCCTATTCCTGCTCTTGAACCAGAGATTCTTCCACCCCAGCCAATGGTGGGCCAGGGACCAGCCCAGGCTCTACCAGGGTTTATTTTTTTAGTGCTCAAAGTTGCGTTGGTTTAGCTTTTAGGTTTAAATGGTGGTGCTCCATCCGATGGTGCACATTCTATAGATTAGAGTAGTATTGAAGCGGGGGAACAACCTATAGCTGTGGCTCCCAGAGTTGAGGTTCTTCTTATACCAATGTTTGCTCAACTGGTAGTTGCTTAGTCAGTAGTTGCTCATCCTGCTATGTCTTCTGAGGAGCATAAGATATTGGGTAGATTCTTGAAATTAGCTCCACCTAGGTTTTCTGGTGCATCAGGAGAGGATACATATGATTTCCTGATTACTTGTAAGGATAAACTTCATAATTTGGGCATTATTGAGATGTGTGGTGTGGATTGCAGCATATTTCAATTAGATTTAGCTGCTCAATATTGGTGGAGAGGTTATATGGATTCTAGACCAGCTGAATCTTCTCTCTTCACGTGGGCTCAGTTTTTCATAATGTTCTTGGAGAAGTACATGCCTTGTAGCCTTAGAGATCATTTGAGGGATTAATTTTCTAGATTGGAGCAGGTCTCCATAACAATTGCAGAGTATGAGGCTTATTTTCATGAGTTAGCTAGGCATGCGACTTTTATTCTACATACTGAGTGTAAGAAAGTTCGTTGCTTTATTAGAGTGTTGATACTCCCCCTTCATATGTCTATTTAGAGTTTAGTTGTAGTGGGTAGGTCCCTTACCTAGGTTTCTAATTATGCTCAGGTTATGAAGGACATGCATCGTGTGGCCTGTGGGGGTAGCGATAAGAGGCCTAGATAATAGGGTAGTTTTAAAAGGAGTCATAGTAGTTCCCAATTCTGAGGTATCCATTTTCATAATAGATATCCTCCATGTCTATCCTATCAGTCTTAGAGTCAACATAGTCAACCTATTTAGGCAATATTTCAGATTACTGATGGAGGTCAATCTAGTGCTAGTGATCTCCTTAATAAGGGTAGTGGTCAGTCTTTTATAGGTTCATCATCTGGTTATTCTAGACGTGATGGTTATTCTGGGTTGCTGAATTTATTGGTTCTGATTCAGCTCAGGTGTGATGTTATAGTTGTGGAGCTCCTGATCACCATTCATAAGATTTCCCTAGTCGTGAGGCGGTTGTTGCTTAAGATTAGAGTGTTCCCCTTATTAGAGTAGTTCATCCCTCAGCTAGGGGTGGTTCTCATGGTCGCAGGGGTGGTTCCTAAGGTACTCAAGGATGTTCTTAGGCAGGCAGGACTGAAGGTCGGTCAGGTGCCCAGCTAGGTCGCGGGTGTGGTCAGTTGTATGCAGTACCTATTAAGCTCGAGGCTGAGACTTTAGATGTTGTTATTACAGGTATAATTATTATGTGCCTCCAGTCATCCCTTGCTTTATTTGATTCTAAATCCACTTATACTTATATATCTACTTATTATGCACCAAGATTGGAGTTGTCTTGTCACTTATTATCTATGTCATTGCATATATCTACTCATATGGGTGATTCTTTAGTAGTGGATTGGGTTTTCAAATAATGTGTTATGATTGTTATAGATGTTGATACTTATGCTGATCTTATTACTCTAGAGATGGTGGATTTTGATGTGATTCTGGGCATGGACAAGTTATCCCACTATCATGCGGTCATGAATTATTTTGCCAAGACTGTTACCTTAGCAACGTACCCCCAGTTATATGCCAGGGAGCAATTATCCTCGAGCCGACAGGGATTATTTCTTATATTCATGCTAAGAGTCTTATTTTGAGGGGTTGCGAGTCTTATCTCACTTATATTTTTGATACTAGTATGAGGAGTCATCGCTTGACTCTGTTCCTATTGTTTGTGAGTTTCGTTATGTGTTTTGTACCGACCTATCTAGTATTCCTCCTATTCATGAGATTTTGTTGGCTATTGACCTCGATCTTGGCACCCGACCTATTTGTGTGTCACCTTACCATATGGCTCCTACCGAGCATAAGGAGCTAAATTCTCAGCTTCAGGATATTTTTGGTAAGGGTTTTATTAGACCGAGTGTGTCTTCTTTGGGAGCTCCTGTATTGTTTGTGAAAAAGAAAGATGGTTACATGCGTATGTGTATAGATTATAGGCAGCTTAATAAGGTGACGGTGAAGAACCATTATCCTATGCCTCACATTGATGATTTATTTGATCAACTTCAGGGTGAGATAGTATTTTCTAAGATATATTTGAGATTTGGTTACCATCAGTTAAGGATTAAGGCGGAGGATATTCTAAAGACAACCTTTAGGACCTGATAAGGTCATTATGAGTTCTTGGTGATGTCAATTAATGCCTTATTCATATTCATGGATTTGATGAACTGAGTATTCAAGCTTTACTTAGATTCTTTCATGATTGTGTTCATCAATGATAGCCTTGTGTATTTGAGGAGTAGAGAGGAATATGCATAACATTTGAGGATTGTGCTCCAGACCTTGAAAGATCATGTACTTTTTGCCAAGTTTTCTAAGTGTGAGTTTTGGCTTGAGTCAGTGACATTCCTTGGACATGTGGTGTCTAAGGAATGGATTATGATAGACCCAACAAAAATTAAGGCAATTCATGATTGGTCTAGATCTACATCTTCAACTGATGTTCATAGCTTTATTGGTTTGATTGGTTATTATAGATGATTTGTTGAGGGTTTTGCTACTATTTTAGCACCTTTGACTAGACTAACTCAAAAAGAGGTTCCTTTATGATGGTCTGATGAGTGTGAGTTGAGCTTTGGAAAGCTCAAGGAATTTCTCACTTTAGCTCCTATTTTAGCTCTTCCTGTTGAGGGTGAGGGATTCATAGTGTTTTGTGATGCTTATGATGTTGGCTTGGGTTGTGTATTGATGCAGCAGGGTCATATTATTTCTTATGCTTTTAGACAACTTAAGATGTACGAGCGCAACTACCCCACTCACGATTTATAGTTGGCAGTGGTAGCTTTTGCACTTAAGATTTGGAGGCATTATCTTTATGGTGTGCATTGTGAGATTTTCATCGATCATTGCATTCTTCAATATCTTATGACCTAGAGGGAGCTTAATTCTATGCAGCGAGATGGATGGAGTTACTTATGGATTATGATATTTTCATCTTGTATTATCAGAGTAAGGCAAATGTAGTAGCGGATGCCTTAAGCCGAAAGATAGTGAGTATGGGCAGATTGGTTTGTATTTAAGTTTCTCAGAAGCCATTGAGATGTGACATTTAGTCCTTAACAAACTTGATGGTTCGCCTTGATATTTTAGATCCTAAGAGGATTTTAGCTAGCATCGAGGCAAGGTCCTTGCTATTTGAGCAGATTCAAGATTGTCATTTTGAGGATAGTAAGCTTCTCTTCCTTCCTGATTAGGTATTGAGTGGTGATTCCAAGAGAAACACCATAGAATTTGAGGGTGTTTTGAGATTTGATGGTTGCATTACCGAGGATAGATGGCTTGATTTAATTAATTCTGCATGAGTCTCACACTCTAGATATTTCATTTATCTCGGTACTGCCAAGATGTATAGAGATTTGAGGCAACATTATTAGTAGAGTTGTATGAAGAGAGATATGGCAGATTCTATAGCTTAGTGCCTATGTTGTTAGGAGGTAAAGGCCAAGCATCAGTGACTAGGTGGTTTGACTCAGAGGTTGCCCATTCCCGAGTGGAAATAGGAGCGGATTACCAAGGATTTTGTTAGTGGTTTGCCTCGCACCTCATGTGGTTCTGATGGTATTTAGGTCATTATGGATCGTCTTACCAAGTCAATATGTTTCACTCCTATTCAGATGCCCTTTAGTGTTGAGAGATTATCCCATATTTATGTTTGAGAGATAGTTCATTTGCATAGTGTGCCCATTTTAATTATTTTAGTTCATGGTTTTGTGTTCACTTTGAGATTTTGAAGAGTTTTTCAGGAGGAGTTAGGTACTTAGGTGGATCTTAGTATAGCCTTTAATCCACAGACAGATGGTCTGTCAAAGCAAACTATTCAGGTTCTTAAGGATATGCTCCGAGGTTGTGTTATAGATTTTGGAGGCCAATGGGAGAAACATTTAGGCTTAGAAGAGTTCACGTATAATAACAACTATTCAAGTATTGAGATGGCTCCTTTGAGGCTTTGTATGGTAGGAGATGTCGTTCTTTGGTTGGATGGTTTGAGACTTTGGAGGTTAGACCCCATGGTACTGATTTACTTTAGGAGTCGTTGGATAGAGTCGGGGTGATTCAGGATAGGTTGAGAACAACTTAGAGTATGTAGAGTTCCTATGCATATCATAGGCTTTACTCCTTGAGATTTGGAGTTGGTGATCGTGTATTCCTTTGTGCATCATCCATGAATGGTGTGATGAGATTCAAAAGGAAGTGCAAGCTCAGTCCTAGATATATTGGACCTTTTGTGATTCTTCGCGCAGTTGGTAAGGTGGCTTATGAGTTAGCTTTATCTCTAGATTTTACCCCTGTCCATCCAATTTTTTATGTTTTTATGTTGTGGTGATACCTTCCTGATCCATTTCATGTGCCTAGATGGGACTCAGTCCAGTTGGACGAGCGTTTGACCTTTGTGGAGAAGTCGGTGCTCATTTCGGCCAGTGATGTCAGACGGTTGTGCACTAGAGAAGTTTTTGTAGTTAAGATTCAGTGGAGGCACCGCCTAGTAGAGGAGGCCACTTGGGAGGTTGAGAGCAAGATACGGACCCAACATCCTCACCTGTTCGAGACTTCAAATATATCCTAATCCTTACTCTTGTAGATGAAAAATTTCATTAGTAGTGGATATTGTAATGAACCTTCATGTTATTTTCCCTATTCATATTTATTTTTGCCGATAGAACTTTTCTATAGCTTCCCCAAGTCATTTATGACTTGCTGCAACTGACAGTTCGATTATCAGGCAATTCATTTATTTTTAGAGCCAATTTCTTATTTTAAAGTATTTGCTGGTTTCAAATGGTCACCAGGCAAGGACTTTATCAAAATGATCTCGTATGCAAATTTTGATTGTGCCAACAGCTACAAAATTTCAATTTTAGGCTATGTGGAACTTTAGTTTGGGTCCCGAGACACCCGAGCTTATCTTGACCTATTGGTCAAAAAGTTAGGAAAATGAAATATAGGCGTGGGACCCATATTTGGTTGAAAAAACCTTAGATGAAAATCTGATTGTGCCATTAAGTTCTAAACATCGATTTTGGTATGGTTACATAGTTCTTTTGTGTATATGAGATTCCAGATGAATCTTGTGGGCTTGGTGAAACCTTTGAAGATTTTCCAAGTTTCATTTGTCATCTGGTGCAGCTGCTATCGTAAGACAAGGGCCGCAATTGTAGTACCCTTGGTAGGCAAAGTGATGTGATCGCGGAAGAGGTATTGCGGTTGCAACACCTTGTGCAGTCACTAAGATAGTGCAATTGCAGGTCTGGGTTCGGGATAGCAGACCCGAGTACCTAACATGAATATAAATAGATCCTTACATCATGATTTCAATCATTCTCCACTTATTTCTTAAGATCATAAATCCTAAATAGTGATATTAAGTGGGATTGAAGCTTATGGGTGATTGGGAAGCTTGATTAACACTTGTTTTCCCAATTATCCTTCGGATTTGAGGTAAGATTCCTCTAAATTCATCGTAGATTTTTCCATTTTCTTGCTAAAAAACTCAAAACCTTGAGGGCTTGATTTTAGCCCCACCTTAGCTTAGTTTTTAATCATTTTTTTGTGGGTAATGATTCCTTGAGCATGCAAGAATGTTGGGTTGGTTTGGAAATACAGTTTTCGTAAGTGGGTCCCACATGGAGGTTTTGTGTGATTTTTGGACTCGAAGCACAATGGTGAAATATGGATATCATTATTCTCGTATTAATGAGTAGAATAAGATTTTGATAGCTTGACATATTGCGAAAGCTTCTCAGAAGGAAAGAATGGTGCTTTAGCGGATCTTGTGAGCCTTTTTCGACATCCAGGTATGCTAGGTTTATCCCTTGTTAGATTAAGCTATTTCATAATATTCTTATGATATCGTGTTAGATTTAGGATGGATTTTAGGTGTTGGATTTATTAAATCCAAGACCTGGGTTAGTTGGACTATTTAGGCTATTTTGTAACCATAGAGTTGAACACTTAACTCATTTCCTTATGCCTTAGGTGAATTAGGCTTCATGTCTCATGTTTACCATAAGAATGTCTTAGATCATTCAAGTTAGATAAAATGCTTTAGACACTCATGCTTAGGGTATGATTGGCTTTAGTTTCTTATATTAAAGGAGGTTACCTTAGTTACTATTTTTGCTTAACTATTATGATTGGGAATAATTTTTACCTTAGGGCCAATTGTGGCTTGCTATACATCTAAGAGTGGATTTAGATATCTTACCCTAGGCCGGGGTAGAATTTTCCTTAGAGTATTTTTAGGGATTTAAAAGTGGGCTCTTCGACCCACCTTAAGTCAAGATTGATGATTAGTTCTATTGAAACCCTTCTATGCTTATTAAATGCCTAGAGAATGCCCTTTTGAGGCAATATCGAGGAGCCTTGGCACCTGATGGTTATGATAATCATGACATTTAAAGTATTGTTCATATACTAATGGATTAGATTGTCACTTATGCTATAATGAGAGATGATCATATTGCGACAAGCTATTGGTTATGCCATGTATAAGCTATCTATTATGCTAATGATAAGCCTTTGACCATGCTATTGATAAGTTATTGCCTATTCTATTACTTATGATTATGATCATGCTAAATAATTATGCTAGTAATCATGCTAGGAAATATTTTTGTTGACGGTGTTAGCAATTGTGTTATTAATTATGCTAGAAGTCATGATCATTGATTTTATGGGAAGTTATGCTATAGTTATGCTCGAATTCATGATACTTGATTGTATTAGCACTTATGCTAATGATTATGCCACCGACTATAATGATGTGGCTATAGGTTCGAATCCTAATATTTACTATAAATATATACCCGATTCAATTTTGAAAGATGATGATGATGCTGATTATATCCGGCAAGGCTGGAGGATGATTATGATGATATGTTGATACCCGGTAAGGCCGAAGGATGATTCTGCCGATGTACCTATGTGTACATCTACCAGTTTGAGTTCGGCTATTTATTATGATATGATTAATATATGTATGTATGTGTGTGTGCATATAATAGTTGCGTATGATGTTGATATTAAGGATGTTAGTTATAGCTGGAAAGTCATAAATTATTAAAAGGTGGTATAGTTGATAATTAGTGATAAGGAAGGATTAATGGTAGATATTGTTTAAGTAACAAATCATAACTAGTTGATAAACGAGGATTAGTTGGTAAAGGATAATTAGTTAATGAATGATGTGAGTTGATAAATGATGGTTATCTAATAAATGGTGATTAGTGGATAGGTGATGAATAGTGTTAATTGATGACTAGAGGTTATATGATGACTAGTAATCAAATGAATTAGTTAATAAGAGATGGTTAGCTGATAAATGATGATTAGTGAGTAACGATGATAAGGTTGTTAAGTAATGGTAATATTATGGACTGTGGGTACATTGTCAAATGTTGGTAAACGATCGATTGATGATAAATTATGGAATGATGGTTAAATAATGAGGTGGTTATTTATAAGCAATGAATGATTGCTTTATTCTATCTTTAAGTGTACTCTCAAGGCGCATGGGAGCCAATTTTATAGTTTGTGATTGCTTGTATGATGCCTTGTGATGCGTTATTATTTTGATTTATTTACTTACATTACACGACGATGTTAGCATGTATTGATGCCTTGTGTTATATTTCTATTCTTGTTAAATTACTTATTGTTTACAATAGTATTGGAGATGATTCAGGTTTGTTTCTGCACCTTGACTTAGTTCTGATATCTTGCATTTTATCATACTTATATCATGATTTAGCTCTGCCGGCCGATGACGCCTACTGAGTACCTATTATTTTGGTACTAATACTACACTTCTGTTCCTTTTTGGTGCAGATCTAAGTACTAGTTGTTGTCGCTGATTGTTGATCGTACTGTGTTTATATTCGAAGATCGGATGAGCTCTTGGTGTCGGAGTCATCTATTTTCTTCTATCTTTTGATATTCAGTCTTTAGTTATAGAGACAAATTTTCTTGACTTTTCTATGTCTTTGAGTTGTATTATTATTAGATGCTGTTGTACTGGCTCTACCAGGTCGTGAGATAGTATCTTGTATTGATTGTTTTGTCTATTTAGAACTCTTTGCTTATTTATAAGTATGTTGTTCATTTTTGCCTATGATTGGGTATTTTTCACCAAGTTAACCTATTGCATTTAACTTTGAGTTATGGTTTGACTTACCTATTGATGGGATAGAGTAGGTTCCATCATGACTCATAAATGGATCATGACACCAACTATACGAGTAAAAACATGATTAAACATAAATTTTTATGATAATTATAAGTTAATTCATAAGAGAGTGTTATATTTTCAAAAGAATGTAAATTGGATATGAACCCTAATCATCGAATTCATAAATTCTCATGAAAACTGAAATTTTGGGCACAAGGATGAAGCAAATCCTTGTTCAAGCCCCACATACTTGAACTTATTGTTTACTTGGAGAAACACTTGAGTTGGGAGCTCTTGAGGTTGAATTTTTAGAGAAACCCCTTCTTTTTAGTGTTTTTTGAGAGCTTGAGAGGAGAGGGAACGGTGAATTTTTGTCATACGGTGAGGGAAAATATTTTAGTATTAATTGTAGGGTCATTTAGGACGTAAATGACCAATTGTAGTACGCCCTTATCATTCCAAGCCAATGGTGTTGCATACCCTTATCGCAGCGACCAGAAGGTGTGACACACCCTTATTGTTCCAAGCAACTGGTTTTTGTATCGGGGTGTATCTTGCCTGTGTGGCATGCTTACTATTTTGGAGTTATGTTGAGCCTCAAAACTCATTTCAAAAATTATGAAACACTTCCTAATGACCCCGTTAACATTTCTAATCATCAATCATCCTTAAAATTACATTAAAATACATGGGATCTATCAAGATAAAGTCATCGAACTTACCAAGCATAACGACTG